>NW_008595536.1:26288-41715 GCF_000691845.1 Merops nubicus
TTCCTGCTGTTTCTCCCCTTAAGGAGAACAACAGTTTACTGCACGTAGAAAGCAACTGATACAAGTCATGCACACATAAAGGAGAAGGGAAACGTTCATAAAGGTTTCAGATTGCACTTTTCCAATACTTTTTCTTCTTTAAAAATAGCTTGCAAACAAGCAGCAAGGGCCTCAGTACAAATTAAATAGATCTTTATAGCCCATGTGGCATCCACACAACTCATAAGGTGCCTAAGGCTGTAGTCATAATGCATTTCTGAACAACAGGCCCACTTGTGACCAACATTAAATTGGGGGGTGACTAGACTTGCACAGCAGTAACCCATTTTAGTGTGAAATAAAACAGCTACAAGAACCTTCAAAGCACTCACATGTGTCTGTCAGGTACAGGCAGTACAGTGCAAGGGAGTCAATTCCAACAAGCACCAGCTCTGTTGTCACCCTGATCACTTCTACGAGCTCTCTGTAGCCAAAGCTAGTTGAAAGCAAAGATCTTTACAGAGCATTTTCATTGCATCCCAGAGGCCAAATGGAGTCCTTCAACCCAACAACAATATAACCACCTTTGAAAAACAGCAAGGAAGGAAGTTTTAATTTGACTAATAAAGCACCGTCATCCAGATATTTTCATAATATCTTTCCTGAGCAAACCCAAAATACAAGAAGTGATACATGGCTGGGCTATGCCACATATTGCTATGCCACATATTAGGCAACCTCATACATTACATTTGCAGCTGTTTCCTCAGCTGTCACCAGTCATCTAGAAAGTCCTGCATACAGGAGCGGCTGCCCTTGCCCTACTCCCCACCTTCCCCCACCCACGCTTCTGATCCCAGGATCTTCAAAACAGAGGTCATGACATCATATACACCCCACTAACACAGGCACTTCATGTGCTCCTCTGTACAGAGAGAAATTAAAAAGCTAAAGCTTTCTCTTTACAGCTGCATGACTGGCCATGGTCACAGGGTGAGTGTCAAAGGAAAAACCTATGCAGCTTTGTCAAAAACTATCAGTTTTGGCATAAATTTGAGTGGAGCATGTCCCTGCTAGCCACCAGTTTACAGAATAATGTATTTAAGAGCTCAAATCATATTGCACAGAGACCAAACAGCATTTCTCAAAGAAAAAGATGATAGAGGAGGAAAGAGGCTTATTTATATAGAGAAATGCTAAGTTAGGTTGAAGCAAAAGGCTCAACTACTTCATTTGGGTTTGGGGGAAATTGGCCCATTGTGGTTTTTTGTTTGTTTTGTTGTGGGTTTTGTTTGGTTTTGGTTTTGTTTTTTAAGCTGTTGGGAAAAAACCAATGGAAACAAACTTTCCATACATCCAAAATGGTGACTGAGCTGCATTCTCCAGGAGCAAATTCATGGTGGTGAAGTGTGGTGGAAGAAAGCTCTGAATCAGTAGAATGAAGTGAGTACGCAAGACAAGAATCAAAACCAAACTCAAAATGGAATCTAGTACTAAATGTTGGGTATGAACTCAAAATCTGTTTTTATATGGCACTGAAAATATTAATTTGTCCCTTAGCACCCCACATTTCAGGGTTTTTTTAACAGGTCAAAGAGAAGTGCAAATGTCAGACCTATCCACCAGCAGAGAGCACATAACTTGACTGCTTGACAGAGTGCAGCAACTGAACCTGGGACTCATCCTTTGGGAGCAGGCAACAGATCCTGCATAATCAGCTTTAGCATTTCTTTTTGCCTGGCACATTTGCACGTGCTGAGCCAGTGAGAACCTTCCCTTCCAGCAGGCTGTCTTCTGACAGCCTTGCCCATTCTTTTATTCATGTTAAGCTTTCCTTCTTCCCAGGTACCAGCCATGAAGTATTTTAACATTTTAGAATGGCAAGTCAAATACACCAGAGGAAGGACACCAATACCTATTTCCACTGTCCCAGGTTCCCAGTTGTCTGGACCGTGTTATTATCAGCCCAGTACATCCCACAGTGATACACCAAATCCCATGATTGTGCAGTGTGGTGCTCTTGACAGGTTTTCTAGCATCCACCCTCTTTAGCTGTCCTTGCCTCCTGTCATTCCACTGCTCATTGCTCTTTATGATAATCCAGGGAAACTTCCACAACCATTTCCTCATGGCATCAAGGCCAAGAAAATATTTTATTGAACTGTGCAGCCTTCATTAGTTTCTTGGCTCACAGACATATGAAAAGTTACCACTGGCTCATACAAAGATATCCAAGGATATTAAATGCAGTTAAAATATTTCTGGCACAGAAACAAGAAAAAAAATTGAAGCATTTCAATGCTTGGCTAAATTTGCTACAATAGTTGAGAAAGTACTTTCTAAGCAAATTTATCTGTGAGATCACCTCTTTCTGATGCAGATCAACAATTCAATTAATCACAAAACTATTATCAAGAACTTGCCAAAAACAGAGAAATAATAGAACAGACATTGCAGAAGAGCTCCCTAACAGAGGCACTCAGTCTTTCTCCTCCCGCATAAGGAGCCACTCAAGTGTGATCTCTGAATTGAAAACCATTTTTTTCCTATTTAAAGTAACTAACAAGCATAAACTAGCTGTGTCATTTCTCCAGCAGTCACTGCTTTCCTCTCTGCAGCCCTGTTTGCACAGCACTTCAACCACTCATTGGGTTCTTTCAAATGAAAGGTTTCATGTAGGAAAGAACCAAGAGAGGCAATTCAGGGAAAAAGGCAGTGATTTATTTGTGTACCTGCACACAGAAAGAGTTCTTTCTCCAGTTAATAAACTTTATTCCTCCTTAGGAAGGATTTGACGGACATCAAGCACAAATAGATCACCCAATCAGAAAACGGGAAGTACACAGGTCAAAATACACTATCCAGCTCCAAATCACAGTTTTTATTTTTGCCTTGCTCCCTGTAAAATAAACTTCCATTTTATACTGAAGGTGAATTCTCAGCACTATCAGCTCTTGCTTTATCCTCATTCACCCTTAGCCACCCCACTACCCACTGTACAAGGGTGCACTGCCAGGAGATGGCCATTACTGAAGTTAAACCCTCCAACATTTATGCATTCTGCACTAGGTGATTTAGGTTTAACCTCTACACGTGGCATTCCTTGGAGCACAGCCCCTCAGGCTATTGCATAGGAGGCAAGCAACTGCTGTGCTAAGCAGGATGAACTGCAGGGACAAACTTCTTAGAACAGTTCTATTGCCAAAAAGCACAGCCTGTGACTTCTGATATTAGTCTTAGAGTATCAAAAAGTAGATGAGTCATCAGGATCACATTAAAAGGAACTAGCTTTCTAATACTGCTGGTAAAAGAAAAGATTGGTTTGTGGAAGAGACAACTTATAAATCTCAAATACAAGTTGTTCTTGTTCCACTTTCCCCTCAAACAGGTGCTGTCATTTTGATGCATCAACGGCTGCTAGATCAAATGCTTTTGTACACTTTGTGTCTTCCAGTAGTTAACTTCCAAATCTGCCTGGGAATTGTTTAAGTATTACACAGGCTGAAGAAAGAATAAATCAAACCTAACTAGTGAAAACAGAGGTCATTCATCTCACAAGAGAACAGAGACAACAGACTATGAATAATGCAAAAGAGGGAAGATACAAATAATTACTTCAGTCTATTACCTGCAGTCTGAAGTAGGTATAAAACAGTTGATTAAATTGGAGAGCAAAAGCTGTTTGACCCAATTACTGCACAAATATTTTAGAGTAATTTTTCTGTTAAACATTTGGAATTCATCTGCTAGCCTGGCATTTCACCCAAGGACACTAGGGGAGGGCAGCAGGCTGTAAGCTTGTGCTTGCATTAGAGAAAGCTTCAAGCTAACAGGATGCTTTGGGCACGGACTTCCAGAAGAAAATGTGCCCTTTCAAAGGCAGCAGTCAAAGAGGGTGCACAGGGCAAAGGTTTTACTGGCAGGCTGCTGCTGGGCATGCTTCGAAGAGTTGCTCCGAGCTACGGATTTAAAGGAAAGCAAAAGCACCTAGTTAAAATTGGCATGCTGCTTAGCAAGTTAATTTCATACATGCAGCTCCAGACATCTGTTGAAGAGAGAACCTGAAGTTAATCATTCTGCTTACGAAGGTACAATTTCAGGTGCTGCTTTGGGAAAGCATCATGCTCCTCCCTCCAACCCGTTTGACCTGTTGAGTAAAAGCACCCAGAGATCAGCTATAAGAAACTATTTAACCTGCATTTGCCCACCTCATTTAACCTCATCACTGCATCACCCAGCCGTTACAGGGAGCATAACGGGTACCACAACAGAACTGCCACCTGAGAACACCAAGGTAAATCACTTAAGCCAGTTATGATCCGAGTTATTTCTGTGCAATTTGCTTCAGAGAAGGACTGGGCACAGTTAACCGAGCAACCTGAAATTCTGGAAAAATATCCTGAATTGGCATTTGAACTCGACGGGAGGCATTTCTCAGGGCTCGCTGGAGAAAAGAGCAGAATGTGTGCAAAGAGAGAAGCTCTCCTGGATCAGCCTGATCCCTACCCATCCCTCTATGCACTGCCCAGGAGATAATTACGGTGCTATCACAAGTGCAGGTGTTTTTCTCCAAAAGACCCAGACCTGTGAGGAACTTCACAGTAACTTCCAGCCTGCATTTGGAAAGGGGAGGGGAAGAAATACGTTCACTAAAGCTAATCTTTGCTCTACCAAAAAAAGTTTCAAATGACAATGTTCTTAGCCACATCTTTCCACCCAGCTCCCAATATTTTGAAGCAGCAAAGATGTATCTGAAAAATCAAAAAACTTCAATCTACATGAACAATGTTTCCTTTGAAGGCACGACAAAAACAAAAGCAAGTTTAAGTGTGAAAAGCACAGAAGGGAAAAGGGATCAAACTTCAGCATAGGAGTTTGGGAGCAGTCATTGGTGCTTGGGTCAAAGTTCTAGTGGGAATTCTTAAACACTCAAGAGCTGAAAGATTACTTATATCCACTTTTAACTAAGGAAAACCCAAATGTTACTTGATTTACTCAAGCCTAGCAAAAGCTGCATAACCTGTTCTTTGTGGTTAGTTTAGCAATACTGCAACACAAAATTAGTTTGGGGATATACGATGCCAAACCCAAGCAATTTCAAGAACCTCTAGCTTCACTAGAGTCAAGTTACCCATCAGGAAAATTAATTTAAAACAGTCAGCCCTAAATATATTAACTATTTCTAGTTTAGTTTCCTGAAATGCCCCACATGTCCAGTGACAGGAGGTTAACCTACACTCAGGTGCATCCATCAGACTGTGTAATCATTGCTCCCTGTTTAGTGCTATGCTTGCTATCTCAGAAAATCCACAGCATGTAAATAGTGATGTAGTTCATACACTTTCAGATATATTTAAGCCAAAGAGATTTAAGTGTGACATTTTTATGACTCATTCAAATTAAAGTTGAAACATAAATATCAAAGTCAAACGTAGCTACCTTAAGGAGAATTGACAGATCAATACTCCAAACACACATTATTCATAGCATTTAGGTTAAGAAATGTGAAGCTACTGCTAACTGTAATAATAAACAGATATAAAACCATTTAGCATATGTGAGCTAAAAAACCCCACAGCCAGATACTTTCAAAACTTCCAGGAGAAATATGGGAGGTCTGATGTCTGACTTCCATCAGAAAAAGAGCAAAAATGAATGTAAAAACCATGCTGCAAGTACAGAAAAATATATTTAACATGGTATCTGCAATTCTGACTTCTACAGATTGTAAGGTGATCTTAACAAAGAGACATGATCCCTTCTCCCAGCCTGTATTTTAAAAACACCTCCCTTTTAAAACACTAACATTTCAAGGCTTACAACAATATGGTAATTAAAGTAGACTTGGTCATACCTAAGACTATTTATGCTTACTTTCCATCAAGAAATAAGTCAAATAACATTAATATGCACAAAAATTGATCTTTAGGCACAAAATGTTCCCTAGCACAAAACGTTCAAAGCCGATGACCTGACTTCTGATTTTGACAGTATAACACATTTGGCTTTACCTGTTCTCTGAGGTATAAATAGATCTGTAACTGCTGAAGACTAAAGAAAAGGAAAGATACTTCCCTCACTCTGGCAGAGGAAGTCTCTGGCACGTTTAAAAAAAAAAAAAAAAAAAAAAATTCATTGCCCATTTAATTCCACAGAAATCAGCTCTATTCAGTACTCTCCCAAATGTTAATAAATAAGCCGACATCTTTCAGTAGACCCATTATCCCATCTATCCCACACTTCAGACAGTGATTTTAAACTTAATCAGTCTGCAAAAATCTGTGCAAAACCTGCCAGTGGTTATACTAAAAGAATGATTTAGAGGGTGTTGTTATTACGCTGACTGCAGAAGCATTAAGCAGGATCTCGAAGCCAATTGCACCATTCATGCTTTGCTTGGAGCAAGCTGCATGTCGCTCCATATACCCAGAACTTTTGCCTTTCAGTTGCTTTCAGGAGCATTTGATTTGAGACCTATAAATAAATAAATAAAGAGCAGGGAATCCCAGCGACGCTCAGGGCTCTGTGATTGCCTTTTCTGGCAGTGAGGCTGATAACTGGAAGGACGTTTTCCACTCAAGGCTACCTCCTCTCTGCTACTAGCACACGAAGGAAGGGCTGAAAGCAGAAGCCCAAAAGGAAAACAAATTTCTGTGCTACAATTCCGAGCAAGGTCTTTCTTGGAGGAATGACTCACTGCTCAGATTCCATTCACACTGAATGCCTGACATGGGTTTTATTTCATCAAGGACAAGCAGTGCACGTACAAAGCAGAGGCTTCTCCTGCCCTAAGACATGCCCTGGTAAGATGTTGTTGCCCAGGGAGAACTCCTGCCTGGGCTAGCAGCATCTAGGGAAGCATGAGGACCCTGTGCTTGCGTGCTGCCAGCCAGCTCAGCAGCAGTGCTTACCCAGGCAACGCTGACCCACGGGGCTGAGGCTACTCAAATAACCCATTTTCCTCCCAGCCTGGCACTGAACTGACAAGTCCATTACAATAGTTTTGGACCCTGTCAAGAGACACTGCTTCAAAAGCATTACTGCAGCTACAGTGGTCAGTGGCTATAAAGATCTCAGTGAGTTGAATGAGAAACAAGCTTTTGAATAAGCAAGACTGAGGGTTTGGGGTTTTTAAACTTTAGTTATAGTGATTCCTGAGCCTGAATCTCACAGTTTTTCATCTCAACATGTAAGAGTCATCGAGATACAGAAATTTCTAAATGGTCAAGCTTTGTAAACAGCACTGCTCACAAGATTCATGGCCTGTCCTTACACTCGACCCTAGTAACAAGGACAGATATGTTCCTGCCCAGTCCAAAGGGCATCCCAGTAACAGCATGGGTGGCTCTAACAACAGAGACTGAATAAACCCTGAAGTAGTTTAGACATTCACCTGAAGACAGATTTGTTTAGATCATATCCATTAACAAGCTGAAATTCCTTGGGCCTTGTTTGGTTTTGTTTGCTTGTTGTTGGAGTGATTTTTTGTAGTTTTTTTTTTTTTTTGTTGTTGTTGTTTGTTTGTTTGTTTTTTTAAAAACACACAGGGTCATGCATCCCAGAAGATTAATCCATCTGCTATACTACAGAAAAATCATTAGTACAAGACTGTCTCAGTCTCTCCCAAAGGCTCAAAGCCCTGTACATGAACTGCTGCAGTAAAGAATTTCTTGTGAGTACATCCTGAACCAAGACCGCCCTGTCAACAGACTGGCTTTTTGTGTTCTATGAAAATTTTTTGCAAAATAAAACACAGCCAAGGGGTGCAAGGATCAGAACTAGACTCCCATCCTCAAGATGCCTCCATCCCAAGTTCCGATCTTTGTCCACACTTATCTCAAATTAAGAAATACAGCCACAAAAGCTCCACTGTTAGGAGAAATCCCAAACCTTTCCTAATGCTGCTGGTGGGTGGCCATCATGTCAGCAGCACTGCTTTTGCATGGCAAGGTTTTGTGCACCTTCCAGATACCAGAGTCCAAAACCTCAGCCTGTGCAACACCATCAAACTCCACCTTCGGAAAATACTCCTCAATTGAGATCTTTATTATTACATCTGGTATATCACTATCATTTTGATCTTTACTTGCTTAAATCTTACGCAACCCAGTTCTTCACCCTCCACATTTATGTCCAAGTTGGTGCTCTGTGAGATAAGCAAGTTTGACCTGAAATCACAGCCAAGAGTACAGCAAATGGGAAACCCAGGAAAGCAACATTTCACCTTCCTCTCAGGGCTGCATTTTTAACAAGACCAAGCTCTGGCATTGACATATCCCCTGCATACCTCTCTGAGTCTCCACTGCCTGCTTGCCAACACGTTCCCTATGGGCTGTCAGCACGAGACATCCATCTCACACCGGTCTTAAGCATCTGCAGAGCATTTTACTGTCAAGGAAACTTCAGGGAGGAAGCTTTCCTGGACCAGATGATGCTAACAAAAGCAGATTACATGAAACCTGACTGGCATTACTACAAAAATATACCTTAATATTCAGATGAAGCTTCCTGACTACCAGGGTTTGATATGTTGCCTTACCTTAATTAAGGAGACACCAGACTGTGCTGCCAGTGAAATTCAGGGCTGCCTTCCCAACTCCTGCCCATGACTGTGCTCTGGTTTCCTCTCTTTGTTTACTCAAGCTCAATCACCTTTTTTTCTGCAGGGACAGTTATCAGCTAGATGAGAGAATCGATACAATTGGCTGCCCAGCCACACGATCGCTGTTTTTTCTGCTTGTGGCATTTGCAACTGGAAGATGAGAAACACTCCATCCCTGCTCACATCTGGGATTGACATTTGCTTTCTAAATAGAAGTTAAGGCTACTATTAGTGGAGCTGTTTTTCCTGCTTGTGGCATTTGCAGCTGGAAGATGAGAAACACTCCATCATCCCTGCTCACATCTGGGATTGACATTTGCTTTCTAAATAGAAGTTAAGGCTACTATTAGTGGAAGATTAAACTTATTAAGCACTGTAGGACTTGTTAGCATGTTTGTTTGCATTAGTCTCTGTTCCCCAGTGAAAACCATCACCAAGCATCACCAAAAATAGCAGTTGAAGCTTTGATGGCTTTAATTCAATAAAGCTGAGAAAAATTAAGGCCTCAAATAGTGCATTAAGGATTCAGAAGTATTCTGTTCTCCATAAAGGGAGGACATGAGTCCCTCAGATGAACTTTCCGATTTTACTTCCATAAAAGCATGGTGGCAGCTTTTAGGCCCTACAAGGACATGGCCACATGGATGTGTCAGAAATTTGTTTTCTCATTACTTAGAGAAAACCACTGTATTAATCAACTACAAACATTCATTTCAATAAAAGCTCCACTATTAATTTGGGTCGGGGGTTAAATTCATTCTGGAGTCCAGGCAATACATCTTCACTCTAAGACACACAGAGGAAATCTCATTTGTTCTCATCAATCCCAACACCACTTAAGTAATAAATCCAAGTTTGCAGCCAAATTCATCTTTCTTCAGAATTCTGCTTACATTTTCTGCCAGCATCCAATTTCAACTTCCCCTTAGAAGAAGGTGGTCTGTCAATGCTGCAATCATCTAATCAAAATGAAATACATATTAAGTGGCATAGAAGTGGAGAAGCACCCCCTTGAGCTTGCTCCAAGTTCAGGGTTACAATTACCCAGAATTAACCCCACACCCTTCCCCTCTCCTCCAGCCCAATTTCCCATTGCTCAGTGGGCCTTTCCTTGTCACAGAGCAGGCCTCTTTGTACCCTCTTCTGGACTCTCTCAAGTAGTTCCTTGTTTCTCTTGAATGGGGCAGCCCAGAACTGGACAAAATATTCCAATCAAACCATCTAACCCATGTCCCTGCTGGACTTTTACCCAGCCTTGGTACCATACGGATCCTCAGTATCTGCTGGAGGCAGAGAACTGCAGCTTTCAGCAAAACACAGAAGTATGAGTTCAGTGAGCATGAACTGAAGCACAACACCTTTCATATGCAGTGTAGATGAAATCAAAGTTAAAATAAAGGTGCAGTGCTAAGGGCAAGAGAGCAGTAAATTATCTCCCTCCCTGCTTGCCTGATCCCACTACAGCAGCTTGCAAGCACCAGATTTTTGGAATGTGTTTTTGGCAGCATTTATTTAGAAAATAGGGCCTTGTTTGGAAAATAAGGCTCATGGAAGTCCTTAATGAAACCTTCCTTAGATTTCTACCTACAGAGAACTTAAGTTCAAACTGGTGATGTGTTTCTCACTCCCACCGATAACAGAGAAGCCACACTATGTCTCCTCACCAGGCATGCTTGATGTGCAACCACATCCCTTGTTTACTTGTACCACCAAATTTCACAGGCTTTAAAATGCTCAGAACAATCTTCTCTTCCACATAGGGGGCAAGGATCTTTGCCATGCTCAATTTACACCCCTCATCATCAATAGTTGTTCCTGTGCCAGGCACAGCAAGCCCACACAGCAGATGCATGGACAACCCACCTCCAGGATGGATCTCCAGAGAGATTCTTTCCTGCCCAGGATTGTCCCTTGACTGCCACCAGCTTTGCCTGACTACAGCAGCAGGAGTTCCCCTCATCCTTGGAAAGAAGACCAACTCTCCTCCTGTCCCAGGTCATCATTCCTCTGGAGTTCACACTTCCGGGCCCTGGGAAGGTGCTCAGGAGATGATCCACACCACAGTCACCTTGCTCAAGATCTCACAGTTCAGGAGACTACTTTCAATGTTATGTACAGAGCAACATGCAGGTAGCCTCGTGTTTGAGGAAAAAAGCACAAAGGACTTGGAAAAAAATGCAAGTGGAAATATTCTCACTAGCAGAGATTTCACTTATTAGCCTGCATCTCACGTCCAAGAGCATTTGGCCACAGTGTGTAAAAACATATAGCACATTTGAGAGAAGTTAATACCCTCAAATGTACAACAGTTAATAAATCCATATTGCAGATCCCTGTAGGCATGCCTTAACTTCCAGCACAAGCTTTTCGTACGTGGTTTATCTGAAAACACAACTAGAAGATTCCCTACACAATTTGAGCATCTTTTTCATTAAATATCAGCATTCCTAGTTTTACTTAAAGGGATAGCAGTAAACATAACTTTCAATATTTTCATACTGAACTTACTCCTGACTAGATAAATATAGATTTTTAAAAAAAATTCTTATTTTCACAGCATAGCCAGTGCAAAGCCACACAGGTACTGATGGTTTACATGGGAACCATCCAGACACGAGTCTAAATGCAGTAGGGCTTGGTAGAGTCATCAAGATTCGGGCTGATATTCAGTACAGCTGACAATTCACATGCAGAGAAACTGAACATAAATCACAGTATTTTCTATACAACAAGGTTAGTTTGAAAACAGTGTCATACTAATCCTGACAGTTCTAGAGTAGTTTTTCAGTGCAGATGCTGTAAAGTCAGTTTCTGTATGAGTGATAGTTTCATTCACAGAACCCCAGCACAGACCTCTAGGGATCATGTCTCCCAACCCCTCTGTTAAGGCAGCATCACCCAGAACAGTTTGCTCAGGATCATGTCCAGTCAGGTTTGGAATCTCTCCAAAAAGGAAGACTCCACAATCCCTCTGG
The DNA here is from genome assembly GCF_000691845.1 of Merops nubicus. Lineage (NCBI taxonomy): Eukaryota > Metazoa > Chordata > Aves > Coraciiformes > Meropidae > Merops > Merops nubicus. Next base: position 37,845 of record NW_008595536.1, read on the forward strand.
GCAGCCTGTTCCAGGGCTCTGCCACACTTAGTACTACAAACTCTGTTTGACACTCAGGTTTGTGTTACAGGTAGTCTAAAATCATACAGAACCATATTCTGTCTGCAGACAATAGAAGTGAAGTCCAGCTGAGCAAAGAGCCACAGAAAGATTATCTGATCTCTACTACACATCATCAGTAGTGCAGAGGACAACAGCCAAGCCAGTGATGTTAACATGCAGATGGGCAATAACTTAATTAACAGTGACCTTTTTTTCCTCTCTTGCACTGCCCACAGGTCAAAATATTTGAGTAGCTTTGGGTGGCGAGACCATGTCAGAAACAGCTGTTCTGTGAAATCCCTACATATACTAATTGCTTTCACCAGCCAAGGCACACAGCAAGGTTCGCATCTCAAACACGAGGAACACTCGAATGGCGCAATGAATACAAACAAAGGGATTTCCACTGAACGTTCAAAGTGCAGGAAACGAGTCTTCATGATTAAATGCCTCCCTCCACAGATCCCCAGGATAATTAACGCCCTGGTACAAGAGCAGTCAAATGGCATTGTTTCTAAATTGACAGATCAAAACAAGCATGCCGAGAGCATCTGTTTCAGTCTCTTTATCACATCTGTATTCCCCTATTTTACACAGGAAAGCTACTTGTTAGCAGCGGGCTTCCTAATACAAATTTTGCTACTCCAGCAGCAACATTTTACACTCTAAATTAAAAGTGTAATTCCTCCTTTTTTATATTATTTAAAAGAGGTCTTGCTTGAGAGACAAAGAGCACCCCAGAGAAACCAACACAGCAAATTAAATTATAGCTTTCAGCCAATCCAGCCAACAACCTTGCTGCAGGAGCTTGAAGGTTATTAGTGGAACATCAGCAGGAGGGGCTGCGAGTGTCCACCACCACTTGCATTAGTGAGCAGGAGCTGGAGGTGGGAGGCGACGGGATACCCTTGCTGGATGATGCAGCTCTCCCTGCATACTAAGTGGGAAGAGCAACGTGGTACAAGGAATCCCAGCTCCTCTGGCAACGAGATTGCCTTTGCTCAACAGATTTCAATAAGGTATAATAAAGAAAAAAGGCTTTGAAATTCAGTTCAGCTGCATCCCCATCTCTTTTCTTCCCTTCCCGGCAGCAACTGCTGCTTTGGGGAATTACCTCTGCTGCAGGGAACTCCCACACTAAGCATCCCAAGCTCAAGGCAGTTCCGCAGTCTCATTTTCAAGGCGCTGCTCTCCGCGTGCGTGCCGGGGTTCCCCTAATGCCTTGAAAGGAGAGCCTTGTCTCTGCACTGCATTCACGGCCATAAGGCAGCTGCAGGGAGGTACAGATGTACCAGAACAGAGCAGAATATTTTTGCCATCATCTCTGCCAGTTCTTAGCGTGCTACAGCAGGCAATACCAGCAGATAAACCAATGTGTTTTTACACTCCTACCTCATCAATTTTCTGTTTGGAAATTTGTACCCAGAATTAATTGCCTTGCTTTAAGAGCAAGAGTAAAAAAATCCACAGAATACCAGGAAATTAGCATATAGAAGAGATAGTGTTGAAAAAAAACAATCGAGTCGTTTGAGACTGCAACAAATTACCCACTCAAAATGACACAGAAATTCTTTACACAGTAGTAGTTTGCATATTTATATAGCATAGATGGACTTGGCAAGATGAGCCTAAACACATCAATCCTTCAAGACGCTCTGCACTCACCCATCTTGCTAAACAAAGAGTAATTTCTCTGTGAAGGATACAAATTCATCTAAGGTGCAAGCACGATCCGGAGCTACTACAAGTTATTCCTGCAGAAATCATTCTGCTCTTCTACTGCAGCCAAATGCTTCCACTGTAGCTGTTGCTGCAGAATAAAATCTTTGCCATATGCTACAGTATCTGCTGAAATGATTTCTTTTTTTGTCTAGCATACCTATCAACATAACATGTTTTATCCATGTGACACTAAGCGGCTGAACTAATTATGGAGACTACATGAAAGAACTAACACAGCTTTTTTTTTTTTCCTGTTCCAACAGATGTCTTTTCCTTCAAAAAAAAAAAAAAAAAAGCTTAAGAGGTTGTTAAACTATACTCAGAAATTGAAATTAGTGGGCAGAGTGCTTTAATTCTGAGACACCAGCAGGGATTTCAATTTTAAAAAAAGTTTACACACCACAATCTTGTACACTAAGCAAAGTTCCTGGAGATTTTACTTTCTCTTGAAAGCTCACGCTCCCCTCAGAAGCTCATTTTTCCTACAGGAGAATTGAACAAGCATCACTTTTCCTACAGTTGCTGTTTCACCAGCCCAAGACCACGCCAGAACTGCCAGACCAAAGAACGTGATTCCCCAGACAGTGTGCTCAGCTCCAGGCAGAGTATGGCAACACGAGTCCATGGGACTGCAGCACCAGCTGGTTTCCTGGGTAGTAACATACCACACTCTGCTGTTAATTCACTCTGTATTATTGCTTTTAATTATATCCATTTGAGATAACTACCTGTTTCAACTAAGGGAAGATGCTCAACATAAATATTATACTTAGAGAATAATTTAGGATTCGCAGGAAATGCAAACTGAGAAGTCAAGATTTCCCACCCCTGCTGTCGTAAACTTTTTGAAACAGATGAATATTCTTAGTATCAGGAGTTTGGTCCAGCTCAGAGGAACCTCATGCCTAGCCCAAGCACCTACATCACACCTGGTACCTGAGCTTGCCCACTGAATTTTGTAGGGCTGAAGCATTTGCTGCAGAGGTGTCCAGGGTGTCACACAAGCCACACAGCTCAGCATCCCTCTGTGCAGGAAGGCAGCTGTGATGGGGTACTCAAGAGGTTCAAGGGAAGGAACTGAGAATGCAACTTCTCTTCCATATTCCAGCTGCAGCAGAGAACTAGAGGAAGGGCTGGAGTGAAATCAGACCTTAAATGAAGATGCAACATCAAGCATTTGGACTGTGTGTTATTTCAATAAACTTATCCAGAAGATCAGCCCGCAGTGCTCCACATCTCCAACAAACACAACAGGTATGCAGCCTGACAACCCCCACACCTCACCAAATCAAGCAATGCAGCTAGGAAGGCTGCATTTAGAAAGAGTGCTTTTCCTCAGCGTTTCCCCTCTAGGCCAAAATCCCAGTCTTCTAGGAGAAAAACACCTTTAGTACATCCCGCACTGAAGACAGACAAGGCTCAAGAAGGGACAAACTGGAAGATCCACACAGTCTGTGTGTAAATAAAATACAGCCCAAGAGACCATTAACTCCCCCAAGAGCTGAACACAAACCTGTAGCAACTGTCTAGATCAAGGACTCGCTCTCTCCCACAGTCCTCAATTCATTTCATTAAAGTAGAATTTTGTGAAAAACAAGTGCTGATGTTAAGAATTAAACAATTTACCACACTTAACGCTTCTCCCACAAGAAAAATGTGGGTAATAAAGCCAAGTATGTTACAATGCACAAAGTTTCTACCTGTAAGCACTAAGCAGCATCTCCCTACAGGGATGCTCAGCACCCCAGAGACAAAAACAGCAGAACGCAAATTGAAAAGCTGCAGACAATGCACAAAACTAGTGTTAGAATGCACAAAGTTTCTACCTGTAAGCATTAAGCAGCATCTCCCGATAGGGATGCTCAGCACCTGAGACAAAAACAGCAGAACGCAAATGGAAAAGCTGCAGACAATGCACAAAACTACATTTTACAACTTAAACTTCGTTGTTTATTTGTTAGAGGCATACTCTGCTTAGTGGATTTATCCAGTATCCTCTTAGACACTGTTTTACTATCATCTGGGGAGAACACCAGTAGGACATGGATAAATGGGCAATTGTCAGCCATATTTTGGTTACCACACACGTGGGAAAAAAAAAAACAAC
>NW_008595536.1:41743-47498 GCF_000691845.1 Merops nubicus
TGATTAGAAGTATACAAGAAATGACATCTCTCTCTAGTCAGCTGTAGTATCATTACGAAGAGTGGAAGATTTATATTCACAGAATCGATGAGTTGAAGAAAAATGAATATGAATATCCATGATGAGATAATTTCTGTCTATAATAAGTAATTCTATAAATAAGTAAAAAAAAAAAAAAAAGAGGAGAAAAACAGTAAACACTCTTGCCCTTTCTTTCAAGGCTCTGCTATATGACTTCCATAAAGACAGCAGCTTGCAGGCTTTTACGTATCTGGGGGAGCACATTTGCATAAACCATTTATGGCAGAGTGATATTCACATCATGCAAGTCAAATGAAACACTCACGTATCTTAATCAGAAGGTGGCATGACAAGCAACAAACATTGAGTGACACTATATGAGCTCTCCCCAGTGCTGTAGCCTCACTTACAGGCTGCTTTCACCACCCTTGCACGTTCGCGAGTGCGCCGCTGAGCTCTGGAGCACGTGGAGAGCGCAGGGAGATCTGCTGCTAGCCTCGTGTCCACAATGTCACTCCCATTTTGATAACAGCGAGCCACATTTCCAGTTTCTGGAGGTGGCAGGGCTTCTAAGTGCAGACAAAAATAAAATCACATTCACCAGCTCATAGCAACCAGCAATGCAAAAGTTTTATTGAAGCTGCTCTCAAAATATTTGGTCCTATGTGGTCTATGAATGAAAATACAGCTTCTTTCTTCCTTGCTTAGGGATTGTAGAGCAAGAAATCCAAGACTCCCAGGCCACAGGACAAGACATTTTGGTTTGGAGATGTGCAAAAAGAAGAATCACAAGCTACAGTGTCTTCTGACATCTAATAAAATATTTTTTTTCATTCTTTAAAACTATTTATGAAGCAGAAATGGATTTAAAGAATCACCTGCCTCTTCAACTACTAATCTGGATACATTTAGAAAATCTATGCCAGCACTCAACAGCCTCAACCATCAGCACCACCACTCCTTTGCTTAGCAAACACATAACCTGCAGAACATGCAGCACAATACTGCTTATTAACTCAACAGAGATGCCTCTAGAATCTTCCACCCCCAGAGGTGTTCCCAGTCGACCCAGCAAGAAAATACTGGATTTTCCATGTAATCTCAGACAGGAAGAACCACATTCATTATGCCATGTCCACACCACTCTTGCTATAATTGTCTCTGAAACTGACAACTATATGGCACTGGTTTGAACTTCTTTACCCTACAGTTACAGATTTTCAGGAATGACATGCAGACAGAAGCATAATGGAGAAAAAGATAAAGAGAGCCCATGACACCTATGCTACACCTGAGCAGGGATTCTCGTGCTCTAGGGAACATACTAGGGTGTGCTGTTCCTTCTCCCACCAGCAAATTGAGATGAGATTTGTGTACTCCACCAGCATTAGGGGAAAAAAAAAAAAAAACAAAACCACAACAAGCAAAACCAACAAAACCAAAACACACCCAGTCAAGGTATTTGTTTTAGATATTGCAGTTTTTTGTGAGATCTTCAGGGTTTTTTTTCTCCTCAACTCCAAACTCTGATGAGCAGGCAGGAAAGAAGATCTCCTCTTTGTTCCCATCTCTTATAACTATTTTTACATCACACAACTCCCTAGCTGTGCCATACAAAAAATTCACACTATTTTATTATCCCATCAGGGCATCTGTATTTCAGACAAGCAGCAGTCTCTGAATTTATCTCACTCCCTGTTGTGAGACTTAACCAACCTCAGTTCTGTAACATCAGGCAGAAGATGCATGAAAGTATCACTTCTAATATTAAAGCTCATTTGTTCTCCAATAAAATGAGGGCATAGACTTGTTTCCCACTTAAAGAGATGCTTTCTATGGCAATAGGCACCTACTTTGACAATGAAGGCTGTGAAAACAGAAGTCCCAACAAATTCTCACGAATTCATTTCCATGATGTTTGACAACCTAGACATACATCCCTACTGTTAAACTGGGACACCTCTACTACCATTAGAATCAGCCAGGGCTAACGGCCAGTGAAACCAGCTGAGGTTTCAGGTATTAGAGTAATAAAAGTTTCTTGAGTCATTTCACTAATCTGAAGTCATTTTGTGTCCTCCAGTAAAGTGTCTAAAATGAACACCCTCATGGGAAGGTGCAGGGGGAATGAGGGTCTAAACTTACAGAATACTCAAGAGAATTGCCTTCATGGCTTTGGTTACCTGAATCTCTTTAAATGCCACCTGCTCATCCTGTAGTGTTGATAGATCTCTTCTGCTCTCAAGAAGATGGTGATTTCCCAACAGATATCCCCACTGCAAGCCAGAAGCCTTCTAAGGCAAAACTACAGGGCACAGAGGGGCATAGAGACAGGGAGTTTCACACACACAGAGCAGCAGATTCATCACCTTCCTGTGCAAGTGCATCTGTGTCAACCACAGTAAGTTTCCTTGCTTGTACTAAGAAACAGTGTGGCCAGCAGGACTAGGGCAGGGATCCTTCCCCTGGACTCAGTACTGGTGAAGCCACACCTCGAAACCTGGGGTCAGTTTTGGGCCACTCACTCCAAGGACACTAAGGGTCTGGAGCATGGCCAGAGAAAGACAACAAAGCCAGTAAAAGGTCTAGAGCTCAAGTCTGGTGAGGAGTAGCTGAGGGACCTGGGGGTGTTGAGCCTGAAGGAAGGGAGGCTCAGGGACAGCTCCCTGACAAGGGCTGCAGCCAGGTGGGGGTTGGACTCTTCTCTCAAGGACATAGTGACAGGACAAGACGAGATGGCCTGAAGTTGTGCAAGGGGACATTTAGGTCAAACATTAGGAAAAATATTCCCTGAAAGGGTTCTCCAGGCCTGGCCCAGGCTGCCCAGGGCAGTGGAGGAGTCCCCATCCCTGGAACAGTCAGAAAAAACAAAAAAAAAAAAACAACAAAAAAAAAAAACAACAAAAAAAACCCAAACGATTCCTCTCTGACCAAAGAGCCATTTGGTCAAAGGCCAAGTATTCAAGATAATAGGAGCAAGGTGACTATGGGACATCTCTGAGGATTATAAACTGCTAGCCTTATCAGAACTCCTTAGACAGTGACTCACTATATCCTGCAGCTGCCACCAGTCTATCAATAAAATTCAAGTCAGTCACAGCTCTGATGTTAAATTTTCTTGGGGAGGCAGTTCAGAAAAAAACAAGAGAGAAGCTGCTTTTTTAAAGCGTTATTGCTAGTATCTTTTTACTATAGCTTTAAATGGCATATCAAAGGATACCCAAATATTTCAATCAATAGCCGTGAGAAAGAATACAGCATTCTGCAATACAGCTAAAAGTGAAGAAGAAAAGCATTAATTTCTTTGGAAATATTTACAAGAGAAATCTGTCCAAACAGATCTCCACAGGGGTTAAGTATTCTAGGCAATTAAACCACCTTGTTAACCAAATTGTAAGCTAAGTTTGACAACACTTGAATGGTTCTTTGTATTCATCATTACAGAGCCCATCTATATCTAAGTGTCTTTTGCAGGAGGCTCTTCAATTTGACTTCTCAACATGCAGGCAAGTCAAACCAGAGGCACTTCCCAGGAATTAATGCCAGCTGCTATCAGCAGTCTTACACACAACATTGTAAATGAAACCATTTTCAGTGTCTCATGAATCACCTTATGGACATTTCCAGCCCTCTATAGAAAGGGCTAGTTTAATACTCGTGACTTGCATTAAGGCAGTAACAAACCCACATGAGATTTTGGGTTCACTTGAAGAGGGCCAAACAGATATGCAGCTAAAAGATTATAATATATTCAAGACAAAAAAAAAAAAAGCCAAAAAAAAGCCACAAACACACACCTGCTTTATTGCTGTAGTCTCTCATCTCAGTCAAATTTGAAGGATCAGCCCCAGGGAATAAAAAACAAAAAGGTGCATCAAATGGGAAATACAGGAACATATCCTGAATTTTTTTTGGTGTGGGTTCAGAGACAATTTTTAGCAGCATACTTGACTATCATCGTTCATTCACTCAAAACCACTGCAACTTAATTCTCCTCTGTCTTGTGATACCAAAAGGATGACTTTCAGAAAATAAGATTGTCTTTTTATTAGGACAGGGGAACTTCACAACATGATACAGGATATGATCCAATTATGCTGGCTGCAGTGTAGTCAACATCTTCAGTTCTTCTACACAGATCCAGATTTTAAGGCAATTTTTTCAAGCTCATACAGGAATACCAACTTTCAAGTGAAACAAGAAAGCCACAGGTTTCAGTTCTCATACTAGCACAAAGAAAATATTTGACTGAGTCAGTATAAGAATGGTTCTGCCATCTACTTATTCCTCATGACCACAGTTCCCACAAATTGGGTAGTTACACCCGAGCCATCAGCAGCTCGGTGGAGTCCCAGCGCCCTGTGGCCACTATTACTTTCTTCCCTTCTCAGGGAGAGCTAACAGTTTTTATGAGGCTGTCAGACCAAGAGAAAAACTGTTCACTGTCAAGTGACCTTTGGAAAGCTTGAGAAGATGTTCGTGACTTTGGGGGAGATGCACTTCAATTCTGGAAAACACCATGTCTTCTCAATGCTTATTAAAAAGCAGGGACAATAAGAACACCCATATATTGTGCAACTGTGCCCTACAGCCAAGAGATTTTAGATTTCTCATCTTACTTGGACACTATTTCTGGGAGGAGGTAGCATCTAACTGTGCAATTAAACCTGCCAGCAAGAATGTAACCACTGTCTTATTTCCACTAGTTACATATAATGAAAAAAAAAAAATTCTCTGAAGGGACATTGGCAATTCACTTATGGCAATGAGTTATCATCATAAACACTTGGGAAGCAGAAATCTTAGTCCAGGACTGTTTTCTCAAATCACACTCTCCCCCCCAAAAAAGTTTACATTCCCTGTGTGCACAGTTGTCCTAGGTGAGCAGCCTCGCTTTTTCCCATTTCAGGAGCTGAAGGAATGTCTCAATATAGGAAAAAATCCGACACGGTGGTGCCACTTTTTGAGGTGACAAATTTGAAGAGCATTTGACTGAGTTCTCAACAGCTCCAAGTGTTTCGCGCCTTCAGGCTCAACCTGAAGCAAGCTGACAATGATGTTCTGAACTTCTTCCCCTGTTTTAATGATACCTGTGATATGCCAGAGAGCAGCAGCAGACTACGCGTACATATCCTGCTATGTTTGGGATGGGAAACTGCACTGGGCAAAGGGAAGGTTGCTGTTCCTTCCGCTGTATTCTCTCCTTCACACCAGCCATGGAATCTGAGGATCCACACACTACAGCGCGTGTACACGTTACAGACAGCAAGCTGCAGAACATGTTACACACTGCAGTTTGCTCCTAGGCAAGAGCTGTCATATGTGAGCAAGAGCTCTTTCTCCAGCTTTTCTTCTAAGATTGTTTGATAGTTCTAATGGTCTTAATTCTATGATGCAGTGTCAGCAAAACTGCAATTTTAGCTTTCTTTTCATTAAAGCTTAGGAAGCCATCCAAGTCCTTTCCATGTGACACTCTTTGGCTCCCTGGTGGCTTAGCTGGATGCTGAAAGCCAAGCTGAAAACTATCTGGCACCATTAAAAAACAGTTCCCATCAGAAGGCATTCCCAACTTCCAGAATGACTCACCCATCACTTTCCAAGCACACGGATAGCACAGGAAAGCCAGCTACGGTCCAAGACTAACTCCTATAGGGTCACTGGGCCAGATTTCTACACTGGGCAGCTGCCTGCCCAGTCAAATAATAATTTTTATTTTAACATGAATTACTCTATC
>NW_008595537.1:0-15053 GCF_000691845.1 Merops nubicus
TAAAAGTGGTTTAAACCACCACAAATACCAATTAAGTTTAAATAGTTAAGTTGCTTTGCTTTAGAAAATCAAGGAATATCGGAAACAAAGGATCTGAACTGTTACAGCTATACATTAGAAACTACGTTCAAATCTTAGTAGCAGAACAACCAGTAATTGAATGGCCTTTCAAACTCCCTCAAAGATAATTTAACGTAAATCTGGTAAGATAAAGTAAAGTAGGGAACTTCTGTAATAACCAAACTGTAAGCTTGCCTGTGGAGGAAGAACATACAACAGTTTTCATTGTGCTCTTATTTGAAACAACAATTCATGCCATTTCCTTTCACTTACTGAGGATTTTCTCCGTCTCAAAAAAATCACATTTAAGTATGACAGACAGTCCATATATAAGGGGCCTTTAAAAACTGCACCGCCTAGAATGCTGACAGAAAAGCAAAACAGAACTCAGTCTCAAGAACAGCTATTTTCAGAATAAAGTATTTCAGAATAAAGTATTTCAGAATTAATTAGAATAAAGTCTTATTTAGATAGCATTGAGGTTCATACTTCAGACATTTCAAAAGCTGTTATCTATAATTAAGTGAGAGAACTCAGTGAGGACAGCTGATAACTAACTGTAAAATGCAGTATGAGAAATAATATCAACTGCAAATTACAATGTGTTGGCATGTACAACTGGATATACCATGCTAACTTTTTTTTTGCCCTAAAACTTCTGTTAAATATATGTTCTAGAATAGATTTGATTCAATGGCTGTTCTAAAACATGTACATGCAGCCATATAAACTCAAAACTCTTTTTATGCACATGCAACACCACAATTTTAACTGAAGCTGAAGTAAAACCTTATCCTGTCTGTATCCTGTGTTAAGATTCTTGTGCAAATCTGTCTTAAGTAAAAATGAGTTGAGTGTTCTCATACTAAATTTCATTAAACTTGTTTTTATGTCTCACATTGCTATAGTTTCGTAATATTTTCTTCATGTTCAAAACTCCTCTCAGTTTCATATCTGAATGAAAGGAAGATGAATGAAGTCAGTGATGATTTTGAATGCTGTGCACTATCAAAATTATCTGAAGCAGGCATTTCTACTTCTGTTTTTTCCTTTTAATAGGAACTGACCTATGCAAAATAACATCAAGAATATACCCTAAATCTGAAATTATCTACATCTGAACTCCTGAGAGAATTTTAACAGAACAGCACCTCTGCTTAAAATGATAGAAATGGCAAAAGGTAGTTAAACAATAAATGATCAAGAACATTTAACTCAGGGTGATGTGTTCTGGACCACACACAGAGTTATGTTTTGCTTATGATACCCCTGGAGCAGCCTAACATGCACTTACATGATTTCTCCTGGAACTGTAAGACAGACATCAAATTTGCTACAATCTGTGCTAAACAGCTGCTCTTGAAAGCAACCTTGGATGCCTGGTACAACCACTAGGGAAAACGATCAAGGGCTACAAGCCAAGGGCATGCTGTTTCAGTAGGACCTTCCACATTCTGGCCAAAATTTGTTGAAGCACCATCTGTTCTGACAACAAAGAACACAATTTTTGGGTTGTTGGTTTTTTTGTTTGTTTGTTTGCTGCTTGCTCCCCCCAACTCCCAGCTTGATGTTTTCTTGACTTGTGACTTTGCAATATGACTCTAGCTTTGCAACGCACGCACCAGATGAAACAGGGAATGATCTGATCTTCTTCCAAGAGTTTTGCCTTACCTAGCTCACAGTAGGGAATGATACTACAAATTAATAGACAAACATACAAAAATTTATTTACCATGTAAAACATGGGGATTTTTCATTGTGCATGCCCTATTAATGAGATCCATATATAAGTCCCCTAGCTTGTTCCTCAAAAATTAATGCTAAAGCATGTATTTATAACTACATGTCCTTTTCAAAAGACTAACAATTACCAGACCTTAATGACACCTCTTTGGAGACTACGGACATATAAAACATATAAGCTTAAAATAATTGTTTGGCTGGAAGCCTGGTTAAACCACAGTTCTGTGAGTGAAAATTAATCTTTCAATTGAAACATACACCTTTTTCCACAGTACAGTTAAATTCGTTGTTCAAGTCAAGCTGTACTTTGAAGTCAGCAATTTGGAAAAGCATTTTCCTTCTTCAAAATTAAAACATGAAGCAATGAAATTATTACCATTCAACCTAGTTGACATCTTTCTTACAGTGTTCAAGAAAAAAATATGTTTTGACAAAGTACTTGTAAGAACCTGCATGGGAGAAGGAAAAAAAAAAAGGCATGCTATGGAACTTATGTTAATTTAAGATTTATAAAAATAACCTTTTTAAAAGGTTCATGTGCACCAGTAGTGAAACTGATACAGGTAGTGAAACTGAACTTCCACTATTTCCAGTTAAAATAACATGTGACTAAGGCATCAATCAGCTGGACTGATTATTAGCAGCACATTAAAAAAAAAAAAAAGTAATTTAAAAATGCCTACCATATTTGGTCACAAACACTCAGCAAAATTCATAGAGAAAACAACATTGTGTTCTTTTTTTTTTTCTCTAGGAATAGTATTCCTTTTGTTTTCCCATACCATTCCCAAAGGTTTCTGATGCCCCAAGTTATTTCTTTCATCACACCACCAGAGTTAAAACTCAAACTCATGTCCAGACAAAACACAAACAAAAAAACCCAACCCCTAAAGGAAACTTCTTAATTATTTTTCTTCACATTTAAATCTCAGGAGTAGGCATTTTAAGGCTGCTATTCTTAAGTGAGAGTTCTGCAATTTGCATTTTTGGGGGGCTCTCATGGCAACAACACTACACATCAGGACACAGACTAACAGAATTGTTCAGGTTGGAAAAAACCTTTAAGATCAAGTCCAACTGTTCATCTAACTCTCCCAAGTCCACTGCTAAACCACGTCCATAAGCACCACATCTACATGACCTTTAAACTCATAAAGGTATGGTGATTCAAACAGTGCACTGGGCAGTCTGTTCCAGTGTTTGACAACCCTCTCGAGAAAGAAATTTTTCCAAGATCCAAGATAAACTTCCTCTGGCACAACTTGAGACCATTTCCTTTTGTCCTATTGCTTGTTATCTGGGAGAAGAGACTGAGCCCAACGTCACTACAACCTCCTTTCAGGTAGTTGTAGAGTGTGATAAGGTCTCCCCTCAGCCTCCTTTTCTCCAGCTAAACAACAATTCTTATTTTCAATCATCTTTTACTTTTGTCACAATTTCTCTAATAAAATTGTAGTTTTGATAAGTGAGATACACAAGTGATATTAAATTTTCTGAATCAACTTTTTTCTAAAAGACTGTATTTTCAAGTATGCGAGTTATACTATAGTCTCCAAAAAATCAGGATATTTGCACAGCAAGAAGCAATCCTAATATATATTAATATATGCTAAAAATAGTTTAGAAAATATTTAAACACCATACCTTTTTGTTATGGATATATGCTGACAACTGGTATATTCAGTTTTCTCCCCATTAATATCAGTTGCTGTGGTTGAGTCATGACATTTGCCCTCTTCTGTGGCTCATTTCACCCCCAATCCTTTACACAACCGCTACAAGGTTTGTGTAGTTTACAGTATATGTTTAAAACAAGTACAATGTTTCATTTATAGAAAAATAGCTTATCTCCATTATGGGGTTTTAGTTTCAACTTTTAAAACTCTTGCTTAAAAGACTGGTAAAATGATAGTGATAACTTCCTACTAGGGACAACGTTTTGAACCATTCATTTAACTGGAAGACAGGTATAATAAGCTATTTGAACTTTTCTATGCTGACACTTGCCAGCCCCTTTCCTATAGAAAATCATCGCTTTTATACACACACTTAGAATAATTTTAAAATTATTATTATCACTGATATGATTTGTGTCTGAGATACAAAGTAACTGCTTGCTGCAATCCTGCTATTAATATGACTTCCAGATAAATTTCAGAAAACCTGAGGCACGTATTTCTGTTTCAAATTTTAACGTAACCTCTTCTATGATAAGTAGAAAAAAAGTCTGCCTTATTTGAAAGAATCAAACCCAAATCTCAGTCCTAACCAGACCTTACATTTTTCTGCATTAGCTCCTGAATATATCTTCAAGAGACTCAAGAGAAGGGAGACCTTAAGGATAACAGGAGTCACTAACATAAGTCAGTATTGAAAAAAATAAATCATGGTAAATAAGTACTCTCCCAGCTGAAAAAAAATGTGCCAAAGTGCTGAAAAATGTGTAAAACATTTACGGAAGTGTTCTAAAACCACAGCTACCCAGTGTTTCCGAACATGTGCAGAAACTAAACCTCTTTAATTTGTATGAGGACCTTTTCACACTATTTAAAAAATGAAGTTTAATGTAATACACTTTCTGTAAGCTGCAGGAGCTGTCTGCAGATGTCTGTGTATTACACACATTTTACATCTACATCTATAAGCACATAGAATATTTTCACATCTATTTTATGGGCTAAAAGAATATGCACAAGGAGTAAGCAAGGAACAAAAAGCTAGAAACACCACAATCAACACAAAAATTCTAAATTGTTGAAAAAAGCATGGTCAAATTCTGACCCTCTCAAAGAAAGCTAAGAATCCATTCTGGGGTCCAAGTTTTTGCCTAACCAGTCAGCTATTATGAGATGTTACTACAAAAAAAAAAAAAAGAATTGAAACTGGGAGTTTAAATCACTACGTAATTCCTTTCACAGTTCATTAATTGAGCAATGATCAGGTAGAGGGTCAGGATAATCACCAGGAATATTTCTCCCCTCAACCCATACACGAACCCCAGTCAGGCAAATTGCTCTAGAGGGTTTTTCTCTGGTTACCTATGAACAACCTTTTTTTATTGCAGATTTTTTAAGTTGGGACTGCTGAAAAAGTGGGAGTGGGGAAGTAGATTAGAGATGATTAGAAAGATAAGATTAAAAAAATACATTTAATACAATTCTAAAAAATAACAGATTATGAATATTCAAAGGAAGCAAACAGCCATCAGAATGAAGAATATCCTGTCTCAATCTGGTTTAAGTGCTGTATAAATATTTTTAGGAAACAAAAAAATCTTATTACACAGAGACAACAATGGCATTAGCTATTTTCATTCTTCTTCCAAAATTCTTCCTTCTTTTTCTATCTCAAGTAATAAAAAGAAGTTCACAATATAATTTTAAATTTGTTTTTATTCATAAAAGAATGATGTAGAAATTACATGATGGTATCACTGAAATGACCAGCTGAATCCAAATACATTTATTTTAATAAGTTATAGAATATCTTCTTCTGGGTTGGAAGGGTCCTTTAAAGGTCATCTAATCCAACCCTTCTGCAATGAGCAGCAACATCTTCAATTAGATCTGCTTGTTCAGAGCCCAGCCCGACCTACATTTGGAAGGTTTCCAGGGATTTGGCTTCTACCACTTCCCTGGACAACACATTTCAGGGTTTTACCACCCTCGTTGTAAAAAAATTGTTCATCTAGTCTAAATTTGTCTTGTTTTAGTTTAAAACTATTAAGCCTTGCCTTATTGCAAAAGGCCCTGATAAAAAGACTGTCCCCATCTTTCCTGTAAGCCCCCTTTAAGTAATGAAAGGCCCCAATAAGGTGTCCCTGAAGCCTTCTCTTCTCCAGACTGAATAACCCAAACTCTCTCAGCCTGTCCTCACAGAAGAGAGGTTCCATTCCTCTTAATGATTTTTGTGACCCTCCTCTGGACTCACTCCAACAAGTCTCTCTCTTTCTTATGCTGAGGACTGCAGAGCTGGACCCAGGTGGGGTACCACGAGAGTGGAGCAGAGGGGGCAGATTCACCTCCCGACTTACTGGTTCATTGATGAATATACTAAACACCACCGGACCCAGTACAGACCCCTCAGAGACATATCTCTCCAAAGCTAGAGAGAAGGATGTTGTGGGGGACAACATCAAAGGCTTTACAAAGGTCCAGATAGATGGCATCCACAGTTATTCTCTCGTTCGTGGATGTTACTACCCTGTCATAGATGGCCACCATGTTGGTCAGACAGGACTTCCCCTTGGTGATGCCATGCTGGCTTGCCTCAAAATCCCTCCCTGTCCTCCAGATGCCTTAGCATAGCTTCCAAGAGGATCTGTTCCATGATCTCCCCAGGCACAGAGGTGAGGCTGACAGGCCAGTAATTGCCAGGGTCCTCCTCACTACTCTTTTTAAAAATGGGGTGCAATGTTCCCTTTTTTGTTGTTAGACCTTTTACTAGCCCTAAGCAACAATGGAAAGAGCAAGAAATAAACAGAGTGGGGAAAACACAAATATCAGATAACCACTGGTAGTGTCAGGTCATATTTTTTGCACAAATATTGAAAAATTACTAAAACATGTAAAGGATTTCTGTTTGTTTCCTCCATTACTATGACGTAATGGTTCAGCGTCTTTCTTAAAAGATGTCAAATTGATAGTTCCTGGACAATAATAAATATGGGAAATATAAACAAGGAAGATACAGTAATGGGAGTACTACAATAATTCTAAAGTAGTAAGATTTTCTTTGTGAATATATTCTCCATTCATAACAGCAACTGCATTTAATGACCTTTACATTGTTATTCCTGCAATTTCTTCCCACAGACCTTTGAATTTTGTCAAAGGCATTCAGTATTGAAATATAGGCAATTGAGTCTGGAATAAAAGTAAAGTCTGCATATGTGAATCTAGAAAGCACACAAGTTTCCTTTTACGTCATTAATATTGGTCAGTTACATCTGCAAATGAGATGTTCAAGGAGAACCTCCACAAGATAAAAACAGAAACAAGAATTTTCAGGTTAAAGAGGGGGACTCAATATGTTTTGAAAGTCTCTTATCTCATAACACTGTTTATTTCTAGATTTTCTTTAATAAAATATTCATGTTAGGTTAATTTTTCTTATTCTGGACTTTTTTTTTTTTTCCCTTTATATATAGCAAACTACTTAAGAAGTAAGTACCTTTGTTAAATAGCCCATACATAAACATTCTGCTTTTGATTGTTTCTGCCTGGTGTCCTCTACATCTCCCTGTATATCCTTGCCCACCTCCCTGCTCCCTCCTGCAAACTAATAGTGAACTCCAGCTACTCACTCCAGAAACAGGGAGGGGAAAAAATCAAATGGCTTATTTTTAAAGCAATGTCAAGATACTATACCACAAAAGGCCTCTTAGCCCGAGCATGGTACATATCAGCGCGCATACTGTAAAACCCAATAGCTTCTGCTTTTTATGATTAAAGATGGACTCCTTTTGCCGATAATGCAACATCATCTGTTTTACAATACTCCACAAAAATATTCACTTCCATAGTAAGTGCCACGGGGTAACAAGACTTTTTTTTTTTTTTTTTTTACCTATTTCTTTCTCTAGTTTGGAAAAAAAAAAACCAAACACTCCAGTTCTGATTGAGTATCAATAAAATCCATTTTTTCCTTGATTACCATGACATACTCACTGGAATTTAGATTGTATCTTTTCCCTTCACAGACACTACAGACTCCTTTACTAGCTGCTTATATTTTCTTCTCTTTGCCACTGATTAAGCTGTGGATACTTCAGAAGAAAGATGTGCCCCATATTTCAAGTATTTCCATGTCTACAGTAAGTTTGCAGCCCAGTTACTCGTAACTGAAGTTAAATATCAATACTGATAGTTTTGCTGATTTCCACTTCTAAGAAATACAAAGTGGATTAAACTAAACTGTGAAGGAAAGCACCACTGAACACCACCTGCCAGCCTGGTCAATAATTCATGGCTTTTGCACTTGACTTCAAACTATCATTCTCCAAGTTAGTTCTAGAACTTGAATCAGAAAAGTGTTCCTCACAGGGACTTATTAGTTTAATCTCTGCCTCCTGAGACACGATTATACTATGCAGGAACTGGAGTTGGTATCTCTGCAGGACATCATACTGAACCCTGTAGATGTGTTGGCACCCTGGAGCTGGCTCAGGGATTGCCAGTACATCAGCACATTAAATCATGCGGACAAGTCCAAAAACTTAATAAGTATAAACAGCAGGTAACCTAATTAGGGACTTCTATATTCAGAAAAGAAAACAGCATGCATGTATCACTGAAAGCATGCCTAAAAAGCTTGAAGTGGTTAAGTGGATATGAAATAATTTGTCATCGGTTGGAGTAATTTTGTCTTTGGTTAACCCTTAAAAACACAAAATAAATTGCAGGATGATTTTATGAAATTCTTAATAGTTGCTTTTGAAAAAAGTGAATGACATAGAGGACTATCAAGTTAAAGTCAGTATGCACGGCCAGTTACCGTAATGGACTAGATTAAAGGAGCAACATTTTACTCTCTATCCCTTACCTTCCCCTATCATCCCTTCAATATTTTCTAATTACAGTATATTAAGACAAAGAATGTACTGCTTCACTGGAAAAAGCAGTGCTTACTAAAATTATACACGTTTTCCTTACCTCTTTAAACAATGCAGGTGCATGGATTCGAAGCAGTGTTTACTAAAATTATACACGTTTTCCTTATTTAAACAATGCAGGTGCATGGATTCGCGCTGTAGTGAATTGCCTGTAACGTACGTGCTTTGTTTACCTACCATTGTAGACTTCAGAAGGTATTCCATTACACTTATCCTTGTAACTATTTTTTATCCTAGTGACACAAAATATACTCAAAAGGTTCTTTTGCTTTTCCAGTTTATTCAAAAGTAATAAGAAACTTAGACAGAAAGAGAAAGCACAGGAAAACACTAACCAACATAGAAGTCACCTGAATGTATCAAGATATTGGTAGATTGTAGAAGGAAGCAAGGATTGAAGGCAAGGATATTACTGTAGCTCTGTAAAATCTGGAAGAATCTTTTTTATGCAAAAGTAACAGCTTCAGAAGATGCATGAAAATATCTTAGTGAAAAACGGATGGAAATTCATCTCATACTTGGAAAAACAAAGCTGGGGAAGAATTCCCTGAGATACACTCCTAGAGAGAAGTGGGGTTCAAAAGATCCCTCAGATGAAGTGTGAGAAAAAGAGACACCCTGTGAGTGTGTAGGGAAGTTGTTAGGAAAGCCAAAGTCCTTCTGGAATTGAACATGGCAATGGACATGAAGAGCAACAAAAAGGGCTTTTACATGTTCATTAGTAGCAAAATAAAGATAATTGAAAACGTGGGTCCACCGCTGAATGGCACAGAGGACCTGGTGTTGAAGGATATGGAAAAGTTTGAGGTAATTCATAACTTCATCCCAGTCTTTGAGAAATTCACCCTCAGGTGTTTAGTCATCCAACACCAGAGAAGTATGGATCAAGACAGACATACCCTTGGTGGGGGAGGATCAGGTAAGGGCACATTTAAACAGACTGGACATATGCAAGTCCATGGGTGTGGGAAGCTGGCGAGTGTCACTGAGAGGACACTCTTGATCATCTTGGAAAGACTGAAGTGATCAGGAAAATTGCCCAAGGACTAGAAGAAAGCTGATGTCACTATTATCTTCAAGAAGGCTCAGAAGGAGGATCTGGCAAAGCACAGATCAGTCAGCCTCTCACCTTGGTGAAGATGACAGGACAAACAATCCTGGAACCTACTTTCAAACATATGAAGGACAAAGTGATTTAGGAGTAGTCAGCATGAACTTATGCACATAAATCCATTACATTTAAGTATTCAGAACACACTGGACACAACATCCTCATAGACAAACTGATGGAGGCACAGTGAAGTTAGCTCAAAACTGGCTGAGCTACTGAGCTCAAGGTGTGATCAATGGCATGAAACCCAGCATTAGAATAGTATCTCCAGGGTCAGACAAGGGAAGAAACTCAGGCAGACACCTGTGTACACTTCAGTACTGCATGTAGGAAATTTATCAGCAATGATACATTTGTATGTTTTTACTGTTTATTTCCAAAAGTGTTAAAAGAATTTCAACAATGAATAATTAAAACGGAAACCACAGGGGGAAAAAGAAAAACCATGAAGCACTTCCTTGTCAATTCTCCTAATTAAACTGCATCACTCACAGCAAATACCATAGCATTACTTCCATTTACCCAGATATCCAGACTTTTTTGTTTTTTAGAGAGCAGGTTCTTAAAAATATAGTCAGTCACGTATCAAGCTTCGCTGAACTAAAGATTGCCTTCTCTAAGAGCTTGATGAGCAAAGGTGCGTGACCTCCTACAAAATCTACAAGTACAAAGACACCAGTAATTATTTAATCTCTTTCAAATTTTATAAAAGATTTCTCAAAAATTGAATCTTTGCTACTTAGCTAAGATGTCTAAGAGACACTTCGATATGACTTAAGTTTTTCTAAAGGTTTTGTCCTAAACATCAAATGGTTAAGCAATGGCATACATAATAACTACAACATAAATGTTTGGTAAATCTTGTAAATATTATTTCTACAATCAAGGAGCCTTATAAT
The DNA here is from genome assembly GCF_000691845.1 of Merops nubicus. Classification (NCBI taxonomy): domain Eukaryota; kingdom Metazoa; phylum Chordata; class Aves; order Coraciiformes; family Meropidae; genus Merops; species Merops nubicus. The sequence continues at coordinate 10,427 of NW_008595537.1, forward strand.
ATTTTTCTGAGTTACTATTGCTGAAGCTTCAAGCAGATGCATTTTAAAATTTGCCACTTGAAACTGAAATTTGTTGGTTAACACCAATGACCTTTTAAATACACCATTTAAACTTCCTACTCTGATTTGAATGCCATCTGAAATTTGGATACAATTTATACATGTAATTTTTGCAATTACTAAATACTTCTTTAGAAACAATTCCAAATCAGTTCTGCATTGTGTAGAGATAACTGCATGTCTGATGAGTCATTTTATTTTTTCTTTCCTCCTTTTCCTACAAATGAAGGCTATGAAAGCTATATTAGATTTTTATAAATACATTCACTCCATTGCTGACAAACAAATATACCTAATTTATAATCAAAAGTTTGATAACAAAGTCAATTGTCTTTCAAACATCCCAAACGTATTTTACTCATACTTAAAGGGGTTTAAACATGCTAAAATTTTAAATTTATTTGCATATACAGCAAGTGGAGTCACAAGCCTGTTTTAATTACATGCAGTATGTCATTTGAGGAAACAGGTCTCCAAGGTGTGGAAACAGGGAAAAGGAAGGGCAGAAAATGCAGTTTGCTGGGCAATAAGAATTTCTCTGACCCTAAGAGCTGACCATTTACTTATTCAACAGGTACTTGTCAAAGTAATTTCTCCCTGCTAGAGGAAATGGTTTCTTTGAAGAACCTGGATAGACACATATATGCAGGGGGAATGGCACAAAATTATTTGTGAAGAGTGAGTTCATAGAACACAAGAAGGATACTTGTCTAAGATCACAAGAAGATAGATTCCAACAATTAAGGCATGTTTTATACATTTATTACTTCAATGTCCTTGTGATAAAGGCAAATGCAAATGACATAATTTACATGCAGACTCCAACATCATCTTTTCATTTTCTAATGGCAAAAATCCATCTTTCATTTGAAACTTATGATCTTGGTTTTAATGAGGACATTGACAATTGACAAGAAAAGTATGTGAATTTCTGTTTCAAGTATATCTAAAGCCTGATTAGGACCCTGTAATATGAATTGCTATAGGCTATTTTTGTTGTTTCAGATGGTTCCTTTTACACTGTAAGTGATGTTTATTAGCAGTGTTACTGCAGTCAAACAGCACTATTAAAATTTGACACAAACATTGTATACCTATGGAGAAGGGGATTACTGTAATCTGGACAGAATTTTATCTCTAAATTTTGGCTAATATTTTTTTAGACAGTCTGATACTACCAGAGATCAGTAAGTCCACGTTCCTTATGTTCAATTTTATATTTCTTATTACTCCATTGTTTATTATTTTTATTTCTCTGTTTCTGTATTATTATTCTATTATTTTTGTTACTTTAATTTCTACTGTTTTCAGTGCGGTAGAAAAATATGTATTTACAAAACTACATTGCATATGTGAACTCCATCTTCCTATTAAATGTATTTAAGTGACCATATTAAGGAAAAACATCGGAGAAAAGAAGGAAACATATAGCAATTTCATATATAATAATATAGTAAAATCACTGTGTAATCACATAATAGGATGTGACAAATACTGATATGATTAAAGTATTATTTAACGATAGTTTCCAGATTTAACTGGCTACTTCCCCACCCACTATTAATAACATTGAGTTTAAGCTACACATAAAACCAAACATGTATTATGTTGAAAATCAAGTTTCAAGTTCTCTAGTATTTGGGCAGGAAAATAATTTGAAAATAAACAAAACTATCAAGTGCATTAAAACAGTAAATCTATATTACTATAACTTCAAATAAAAATTTAACAGATTATTAAATCTAAAGCTAGAGCTAATTGTCTCAGCTTGCAGAAAATCTTGCAGAAAATCCAAGGAATAAAAATCATTATACTAATTTTTCATTATGCTAGCTGTAGATCTTTGTCTTCTTTCCATATTATCATCAAGTGCTAAAACTAAAATTCAGTAGTAGCTTTTTTGTATATTTGCAACTAGTACACGTTTTTTTTCCCCCCATGAATGCATTTAATTATTTAAAAATGAGCTGTCAAGAAGAGACGAGAACAGGCTCTTCTTTTAATATATAAGACCAAATAAAAACAATAATTAAAAAAAGAAATTTATTTTTCTTGTTATTTCTTTGGTGGGTTATGAGCTATATCACCTTTTTTAGTCTTTCACTACATTGGTGTGTGGAAGTGAAAGTCTACCAATGTTTACACCAGAAGTCCAAATAACTGAATTACTTTATTAAATGCAGTAGCCCTTATTTTCATAAAAGCCTTACAATGACCCTATCTGCATTTTACTTCATGTTAATCACTATATAGAACCATAACTTAAACAAGTTCCACTAAAAATCAACACATGCTGTTAAAAGTTCCAGTAACTAAGCAGTTAATTAAGCAGTTAATTAAGTGGACTGAATTGAAAATACCTTTTAAAAACTCAACCCACGAAGGTGAGTAAACACAGTGAACTTCAGACATGAGCCGTAAAAGCCGCAGCTGCTTGTCAGCAAGCTCCAAAGGCAATGCAGAGCACTAGGCAATTGTGTTAGGTGTTATAGATAAAAGAATACAGTTATTTTAGTAAGCATCGGTACAACCTAAATATTGGAAATTTCAAACATTTTCTTCAGGATGGCCATCTATTTAAGATATTTTGTACAGTTGAAACCCCCCTTTTTAATCACATATTGAGCAGTGAAATGTTCTCAAAGAATTTTACAATACCTATTCTAAAGTATTTCTTTTTCTTTTTGATTTCAATTTGAGTAAATGTAATTGTTTTCAGCTCAGATAATGGCCGGTAAGGAAACATTTTAAGAATTTCTCCTGTGTTCATCTCATACTAATTACTATAAGGACAGATGAAAAGAAGGAAAAAACTATCAGCTACTTTTAACATAACTGCTTATACATCAATCATACTTTTTTATTTATCACCTGGAACAGGCAAGATGTATAGAAATCTTCTAATATGTATAACATTTGAAATCTTACCTCTTGCTTTTTCTGAGATAATCAGATGTAATATTTTCATTCTTTCATCACTGCACCAAACTACAACCTTGAAGTAGTTGTAAGATGCTGTATTTTATGTCACAGACATTTTAACAGAATTACTAGATGTTCTTCAGCATTCCTTCCAGAAAGGAAATAAGCAAGAGTACTGAGGCAGAGATTACAGTTCATCACAGCGGAGCATCAAGTTCCAAATTGACCAATATGACACACAGAAGCTAAAGACTCAAGATTTGAGTGTAGTTTCACAAAACGGCCACAGGATCTTTCATATTTCATGTATTGTTGACTTCTGACAGTTCATTACTGTTAGGCCACTTGTAAATATGAGGCTGCAATTAAAGGAGTCACCTCGTCACTCCCAGATAAATAGCAGTGCTACAGGCACTTTTGCATTAGGTTTATCAAAACTTTTCAATACAGTTCTGTGCACATTAGGACAGGACAGTCAAAAGTTAATTATAGAGCCTACCATCTCAATATACAGCATATATAAACCCTCCTTTCACTTTACACTTCACAATTTAGCTATTGCAAATCCTTAGAGGGGCTCAATACTACCTGGCAAAGACAGGCTTCTGACTCACCCAGGGGCTGCTGGCTGACATAGTTAAGGGCCACTACATGAAACACCAAGAGCAGTTTAACAGACTAGTAGCCACACAGCATGTCATTGGCTGTTTATAACAAAGTCAAATGTTTTGAACTAAGAGCAATTACATTGTGAGAAGGCTGAAAAAAGCCACATACACAAACATCAAAACTTCAGTGTTGTACCTACTGCAATAGTATTTATGCATAGTGTGGACACACTGATGGTTTTCATGTCTTCATAGATGAGGTGGCAAACCAGAAGAGCAGCAACAGGGTTATGGCAGAGAATGGATGTAGAAAGATTAAATAACAGCATAGAAAGATTTAAAATTTGCAGGGTTACTCAGACTGAATACAGACACTGAAAAACTGCCATCAAGTTGTAATGTAAGTATGAAGGTACTAGCTGCAGGATTTGGTTCACATTAGAAGTTTTTCTTTTAAACACTGATGGTAGTTGGCTTGGTCACCATTCAATTAATGACTATCTCACAGCAAAACCAATCAAACAAGATGAACACAAATGAATCATAGGCCACTCATCTGATAGCTAGACTAGAGGAGGGGTGGAGACAATTTTAAAATAACTGACTATATTTAATTCAACCACCTCATACGAAGCATACAACCAACATTCCCTGTGCTTTTTCAAGTATCAAAGAGTGAAATTTGCTTTAAATTAATGGTCTTGGGGAAAAACACCACCACCACCCCCCCCCCAAAAAAAAAAAAAACCACCAACCAACCATGGTTACCGATCTCCCATTCCATGAGTCTGAAAGCAGTGTGAAGGTATGTAAGACTTTTGGTCATATATAAACACTTTTATCAGGATACTGGTTCTCTGAAAGTGATGCACATCCTGAGAACAGATATGTTCTGAGGATGTCACAGATGTGTTCTGAGCTCATTAACTCTTTAACTCATGTATCATAATGCTTCTTATTCACAGCAGACTTAAAGATATAAAAATAACTTTGGAATAGTCCCAAATAACAAGACTTCAATGCACCCATTTCCTTTC
>NW_008595537.1:15096-30227 GCF_000691845.1 Merops nubicus
AGGGTGCTTTCAGATTATCTAGATGGTTTTTGGATAAATACTATCACGAATGTCTATTCCAGTACTCAAAAAGCTGGCCAGAACTCTGTGCAACAGAAGGGGACTTTTTCAGAAATTTCTTTCAGCTAATGGTATTAAAAAATAGTGCTGAAAAAAAAGGAGAAAATGCTAAATGCTTTTTACATAAAGAATACCAGACACTTTCCTATCATTCATTGTCACCTGCTGCAGAGATTTTATTTTAGAAATCCAACTGAGGAACAGGATAAATCACCTCTCTTATATTACATATAAACTTGTTTTATTAGTACCTCCAAAATAAACTGCTTATGTTGGTCAAAGATCATAGGTGCAAACTGATGTCAGCCAGGCAAAACTACATGAAGGTTATTCCTGCTAAATACTTGCATGGCTTTTAAGAGCTTTGGATCTCTGCAATTGGCCATACTGTACCAGGATTAAAATTATACTTCCCATTATGAAAATGAACTGCAGACAAGATCAGAGGTGCTGAAAAGTCAGCTGCAGTGAATACGTACTCTTTCCTGATTATCTGCAGGACTGTTTCATTGTTTTGCTTTTGAGAAATCAATAGTACATACAAGAACACAAAGAAGTAGTTTGTTTCTTGAACAAGAAATAGACAATTTAATACAACTGCCCAGTTTTCACTGCGGTATTCTCAGTGGATCTTCAGTTTCTGATTGGAGATAAATATGTCAACTACAGTCATTGTGTGTGATTGCAGAATTACAGGCTTGATAAATTGGCATCATCAGTTTCAGCATTTTATTTTAAGCACTACACAAATCTTGGTACTGTACGTTTGCCTTTAAAAGATATTGCAAGCTTAGAAGCATTTGTCTATGACAGAATGAAAACTATGGACTTGATTTGGCAAATACTCAGACTGTTGACAAATGAAGAGAACAAGACATTCACCACGGTCAGAGATAAACCCATGTGATACTTCAGAGGTAGCCGTATCACAAAGTTTTTCAGACTAACTGGAAATGAGAACAGTAGGCTAGACTTGGATTGTTTCAAGAGAATCATGGCAGAATTCATGGATGGCTGTATTAAAGGCAGAATGTGCCTATGAATGATTCAAAAGGTTGAGATGCACTTAGTCTAAAATCATCAGAGAATTTTTAAGGAAAAATTGCCAGAAGCTCCTGAATTATCTAAATGCAAATGTGAAGTTAAAACAGTTCAACTTAAAGTAGAGCAGAAGTGTTGGGACTGTGTGTGGCAGGGTTCTGGTAGTGTGGGAGGGGCTGCCAGGGTGGGTCCTGTAAGAAGCTTCTAGAAGCTCCCCCAACTCCAAAGTCAAATCCACCTCTGGCCAAGACTGAACCCATCAGAGGCAGTGGAAGCACCTTTTCCATAATATATTAGAGGGGAAAAGCCTCCTGGGCAAGTTATTTTGGAGGGGAGGAGAGAAGTGGGACCCAAGAAACAATTCTGTAGACACAAAGGTCATTAAGGAAGGAGGGTGGGAATGCGCTGAAGCAGAGATTCCCCTTCAGGCCGTGATGAGACAGCAGGCTGTCCCCCTGCAGCCTGTGGAGGTTAACCAACAGTGGGGCAGAATCCTATCTGCAGGCCATAGAGGACCCCACGCTGGAACAGATGGCTGCAACTGAGAAAGGCTGTGACCCCCTGGGACGCGCGCACTGATTCAGTCAGTTATTGGGAAGGGACCCATGCTACAGCCGCTTGTGCAGAGCTGCAGCCTGCGGGAAGGACTCATCCTGGAGAAGTTCAAGGAGGACTGTCTTACATAGCAAGAGGCTCATGTTAGAGCAGGGCTTGAGTGTGAGGAGTCCTCCCCCTGAGGAAGACCAAATCCCATTCCCTGTTCCCCTGTGCCACTGAAGGGGAGGAGGTGGAGAATTCAGGAGCAGAGCTGAGCCAGCAAGAGGGGAGGGATGAGAGAAAGGTGGTTTTTAGCTCTAGTTGTATTCCTCGTTATGCTGCTCTGATTCGACTGGTACATCGGTGGCACTGTTCTTGTTTAAATTGATGGTTTTTTTCCCTGCCCAAATCTAGTTTTTGCCCATGACCATAAATGGTGGGTGAGCCTTCCCTGTCTTTGTCTTGACAAGATTTTTGTTGCATTTTCTGCTTCCCATCCCACTGACAGGATAGGAATGAGGAAGTGCCTGCATGGTGTTCAGTTGTGGACTGGGTGGGCCTAAACCATGACAGCAGAGCATGAAAACAGTAAGATTCAGATCAGAGAATTAGTGGTATTCAGCCTGAGGTAGTAAATGAGCATACTCTAAATTCCTGACTGTAAACATTAATGAATGGATTAATCTTTGAACAGTATCACTGTCAGAAAAACGTAATGGGAATTCAAGAAAGTTGAGTGGTGCTTCACAACTAATACAGCCCGGATTTATTTCATTTTGACCACCATTTTTCCCCAATACCCAGAGGTATTGATCATGCATTGATCAGGCTTCAATGTGAATCAGATCGGCTTGTAAAGATCAAAATAGGCTCAGGCTCATCTCTGAAGGAAAAAAAAATTGCTTAGCACAGAAAGGCTTTTCTGTGCTATTCAAAATGAAAGAATACAAGGGCATGTATCTTTGAATCTCAGAAAACAAGACAGTAATGGAGTATAGAATCTATGTATAAGGAGGATTAGAAATGTCTTCAGTTAAAGTAAACATGAACTATGATATGATCATCATTAGTTTTTACACCCATGAGTCTTCAGGCTTTGGTACTACATAGATCAATAGTACATTCCCCCTCATTAAAAATCAGTCATTAATTAAAATTAGGCAGTATATCAAGTAAACATTAGAGCATCACTGATTGCTTAATGCTTGTTATTATCAGTTTATGTCATTATTGAAAAATTATGTTATATTTTGTCAGATGTTTCTTACACAAGATAAGTACAAACATACTTTTTAAAGCTGAAATAATAATCCCTTATGCCAGAAGTATCTAAAGAGTGAAATTATGGACTGATTCCTAAAAAAAGAGTAATCTTTTACTTATGGAAGTGTAAGGGATACAGGATCTTTCCTTTTTATTCAGAACTAGACTCGAAAATAATTTGCACCAATCTACATACAAGTTTTTAGTCTGTTAAAACAGAACCACTCACAAATTCAGCTTAGCAGTTAGCCACTAAAATCAGACATACAAAGTTGTACTAGTGGAAGAGGTGACTATTGGTGGAAGAGCCATGGTTTGAACATAAGGTTCCAGCCTCCCAAAGGTCCTTCTACAAGCCACAGATTTTACAAGTCAGAAAGAAACCTGAAACCTATTGTGAGAAGCCTATCTATTTTTTTTGCTTGTTAACTGACAGACATTTCATGAATGATTTATGAGAAATTTCCTTGAGAACAGAACAATTACAGTGATGGTAGAGAGCAGGGGAAAAAAAAAAAAAAAAAAGCCAACCACTTTCACTCCTGGAAAATGACCATACTGGTACTAGAGAAACAGAAGATCAGCTCAGAAACTAGAAGAGTTTGAAAGCAAATGAAAATCACAATAGAAATTTGGAAAAGTTGTTTGTTTGTTTGTTTTTCCTTAGAGGAAACGTGCACCACATTTCACTTACTTAGATCTTAGAACACTTCCTATTAATTAAGAGACACAGGATGAAACTGGAAACATACAAGAAAAACAGCTTCCAGTGATCTTCAGTCTCTTACAGGTTCCTTTCCAGAGAGATTATGTACACACCAATACCTACTTCCAGGAAGAAAAAAAAAAAAAAAAACCACACACACCCCACACCAAAACACCACAAAACTGTGTCATGGTCCGTTGGAAGGAAAGGAAAGCCAATCTGGTAACAAGTTCTATCCAGGCAATTCACAAATGCTTACAGCCTTGAGAAGTAAGTGGGTGGTTTCTTGTATTTCTATTTTTCTCTCTTCTTGTTCAAAACTTGAGTAGGTTAAGAAAGACAGCATAGAGCTTTGAAATTTCTTTTCATTTTCCTGTTCTATGTTCTCCTACAATTTATTTGCTTCTCATGTCAATTTAAGTCAAGGACAAGTTTTCAAAGAAGGAAAGAAAGTGATACACATTTCTCCCCTCCCTCCAGCAACAAACAAACCTAAACCAATTTTCTTCTCTCCTATACACATACAAATTTCATACTGCTTATATGGTTACAAAGGCTATATTTGGGAGTTGGCTGTGAATATAGAGGGGCCTTGAAAATTACATTAAATTTTTTTACCTCCCCCCAAAGTAAATGTGATCATATTTTTGTACATGGTATTATTTGCTGGTTATTCTTGTCACAACTAAGATTACAAACAACCATCTGTTATTAATTTTATCATGTTTCATTCACTCAGTATATTCCCACACAACATACTTTGACAAGTAACCACTAAATATTGGCAAGAAGATTAAAGGAGGAATACTATATTCCATAGTAGAGTCTTCTAACCTACCATAAAGCAATTTCCCAACTCCATACATTGTAGAAGACCCGTCCCGCACGCTACCTATGCTACTAGATCCTAGAATCAGATCCTTAACAGCAAGTAAAAGAACATTAGGATAGTGCTAGATCAATAATTTTAAAGTGAAATAAACTGATAAGAATACCATAAAAATGAAAACTACAAGTTGGAGTGTCAATGTTATACTTAATGCAAAGCATGCAACTTTTAAAATGCACATTAAAATAGTCTAAATAGTTGCAGTTCTTTCCAGTGATCGCACCATTTAATGCCTGTAAAATTAAAATATTACAATAACTAAGATCTAGCATCTCAAAAGATATTTAACTCAGTTTTTAGACCATCTTTAAAGAAAACTTTGATTTCTTTAAAAATCTAAAGTTTTTCTGCTTTCTTTCCCAACAAGAAAAAAGCATAATGAAAACTGCTTAGAGAAGACAGTAAAATGGGGAGAAAACCAGCAGCCAGCTAACTTTAAGAGAAAGTAAAAATGGACATTAGTTTTTGGCTCAGTTAAACTTATGCAAGTGTTCTTGATTCTAAAACTTCCAATTATTCTTTGAGACCTCACATCAATAATACATCTACCTGATATGGAATCGAGAACTAATCTGTAGGATATTTTTCCCCCCTAGGATTTGCTAATAGCACACATCCCAAATCACTGAAAAAACAATTACACAATTTCTTAAAATCAATCCCATTTTGAGATCAATATACACACAAGGTTAAAGGTCAAAAAGAAAAATAAGGATTGCAAATACCATGAGGCTAAGCAAATACTATTTCTTTATTCCTTGAAAATTATTCCTTTACTTTTATAGAGTTGCTCTTGAGTTGTATATGAACAAAGGTATAGTTTCACTTGAAATGAGAAATTTAACCCCCCCCCCCAAAGCTGTATCACAGTAATTGCTATTATTATTCTGGAAAACTACCTAAAAGTTTTCAGTAATGCATTTGAAAGCATTACTCTCACAAACATGAGGAAGAAATACTTTTATATACCTCAGAAGACATTTCTGATGAAAACTTTTTTTTTCCCCACTATAGAGAGTATATTCCTTTTTTAACTTTGTATTTATTCATATAAGAAAGCAATATCACTGAAACAGAAATTCAAATGCTACACTACATTAAAACTGGTTGTATTTAAAAATACTCTCTTTAGAAAAGCAACTACAGTAGCATAATTTACTACTGTTATCGTTCTTCTAGTGGTAAAATAGTAACTCTGAAGTCTTAGTACTCTTAAAGCACAAATCATGTTAACTTGCTGGGTGTTGACTGAAGGTAGTCCTACAGCCAAACATTAACAAGCTTTCTTGACTTCGTAATGTTCAAGAGAGAAGCTGATAAAATCATATTCAGCACACTTCTGCTGACTTCACAGCGCTTGCTCTCAGAATATGTAACATCTCTTTTCAGGCTACTTCAGCCCCAAGCATCAGCATCAACAGTCTGGGGGCTGATCTGTTGGAGAACAGTGCTGGGGAAAAGGACCTGGGAGTCCTAGCTGATAGCAGGATGACCATGGGCTAGCAGCGTGCTCTTACAGCCAAGAAGGCCAGTGGCATCTTGGGGTGCATTAAGAGGTATGTGGCCAACAGGTGGAGGGAAATCTTCCTCCTCCTCTACTCTGCCCTGGTGAGGCCCCACCTGGAACACTGCGTGCAGTTCTGGGCTCCTCAGTTCAAGAAGGACAAAGAACTTTTGGAGAGGGTCCAGTGCAGGGCTACTAAGTTGGTCAAGGGCCTGGAGCACCTGTCGTATGAGGAAAGGCTCGGGGAGCTGGGGATGTTTAGCTTGGAGAAGAGGAGGCTGAGGGGGGAGCTTATTAATGCTTATAAATATCTAAAGGGTGGGTGTTAGGAAGATGGGGCCATGCTCTTCTCAGTGGTGTCTGGTGACAGGACTAGGGGCAATGGCCACAAGCTGGTGAACAAAGGTTCAACCTGAAGGAAGAACTTCTTTACAATGAGAGTGAAAGAGCACTGGAACAGGCTGCCCAGGGGGGTGGTGGAGTCAACATCTCTGGAGACTTCCAAGGCCCACCTGGACATGTTCCTGGGCAATGTACTCTAGGTGATCCTGCTCTGGCAGGGGGGTTGGACTAGATGATCTTTTGAGGTCCCTTCCAACCCCTAATGTTTTGTGAATCTCTGAATTATCTGTTCAGAACACTACAACTCTGACAGTACCATCGAAGAACTGAACATAACTAACTACAGATGTTAAGGAAAGACAACCAATGTGATTCAGGTATGTTCGAATTGAACATAATTAATCAGAAATGATTGCTAGGGGGAAAAGAAGCATGGAAGAAAAACTGAAAAAACCTGTATGTAAAATTACATGTCAGAAAGTTGGAGAATTTATTATTAAATTCTTTGAGGCAATTTGAGTTTTAAATTTATATTACTTTTTTGATACACAGTGTCATAACATAAGATGTCTTGGAGCAGTATACTTGAACTGCTGCTCAAATCTGAAAATTAGTAATATATCACTATATTTACTATATTTCACTGAAGTTTATTATGTAAGGAAGCAGTCCTTTGAAGCTTCTAATTTTTAATTCAATATTTCAGTCATGGTAGTTTATACCAAAAGTCCCACTACTGTTATGTAGTCCTTTTGTTAAACAAAATAAAAACAAAAATTAAACCGGATTTCACTTGGGAAGAAAATCAACATACTCTGTTAAATTTGGGGTTAAGGCAGAAGTGTTACTGAAAACTGTCCGCTAGCTTTTTGTAACCCTCTTTCTGTTCACAACAAAGGAAAACCAAGTATTTTCACTCCCTCTGCTTTCTGAGTGAGTTTAGGATCAAGTTTCAAACTTACTTAGGAAGTTAATCAGATTTTCTCATTAGAAGTACAGCTAAGCTACATAACAACCCTATGTCCTTTAGACAAGAATGGTATCAGTCAAATATAAGGGAATTGTGTTAGCCTTTTTAGAATTTGCATTGAATTAAATATTTTGTTTGTTTGTTTTTCAGTAAACACATAGGAAATAAACTGTGATATTTTTGAAATTTTGCCGTACACTTGGAAAAGGCCCAACTTCAAAAGGACAATTTCATGTTTATCTCCATATATATTTTTTCATCCAAGAGTTTGAGATAGTTGTTCTCTTTTTTTCCGCCTTCATGTGCAGGAGGCCATTTTGCCCATGTGCAGAACGAGTTAAATCCATATCTAAAAATCAAGCTTCTGTCTCACAACAAAAGAATTACTCTGAGCTCCAGGATGAAGGATGGTTACTGACAAAGACATGATCACTGCACAGTAGAATAATTTGGGTTGAAAGAGACCTTAGGAGCTCCCTAGTACAACCTTTTGCTCCAAGGAGGGTCAACTATGAGCACAAATCCTGAAAAACACCAAAAATGGAAACAGCACTTTTCTATCACTCAGTTCTACTGTTTGACTGTCCTCAAGAAGGAAAACTTCTCTTGCATTCAATCCATCAAGACAGAAGATTGACAGGGTCACAACAGACCTTCACAGCCCTAAACTTTTAGCCATCTAGTTTGTGTGCCGCTACAGACCACAAAGTCATAACTTGGACAAAACTTCACAGCTACAGCATCAGCTTTCCACAAGCTTTCTAATCACATATGAGAGAGAGAGAAGAGAAGAGAGAAAAAGAAATAACTAGGGGGGAGGGGGAGTGGGGGCAGAGGGACATGACCTAATCTTAAATTCCACTCGATGATACTCTTGTCCCAAGAACTAAAACCAAGCCCCATTCTTGTAATGGAGAGATTCCTTACCTTTCCCGTTATAGAGCTAGGTACACTGTGATTTAAACTCTGAAATACCTGAAGGGTTTGCTAGTTGAAGGAAAGAGAAAATTAAAGAATCTCAGTGGAACAGGCAACAGATCACCTGAGACAGACATTGCCCTATTTGTCATAAATATATTCAAGATCATATGTGGGCGGTTAAATTTTAAGGTTGGGATAAAACAGTTCAGAAGTTGAACTGAAATTAAGTCACCTTACAAAGTAAAAAGGGTTTGTGATTCCTGTTTGCATTTACCAACAGTTATCATGAGTTGGCTTTAGTGATGTCATAACTGTGTCCTGTAGTATACACACATAAAATTACTTTACATTAAACTCTGTCAGGGAACTGCTTTTGCAGGGCATTTTCACTCTTTTGATTTATGTAACAACCACATACTGTATACATATAATATACCAGCTGAATTCCTACAATATAACCTCCTTTTGGACCGCTTTGTACTTTGCAAGTATCCCTGTGCAATAGTTTTCTAAAGATTACAGTTACCAGTATTTATAGCATGTATTAGCAAAACCAATTTCCCCCACGTTCTTCTTTCCAACACTGAACAGAATCAACTTAAAATAACCAGTATTTTATTTCAGTAGCATTTACCAATATCAAAGCATGTATATATGCAATTATTTTTTTAAGTTATTATATGTGCATGTGACAAAGGGAGAACACAAAGCAGCATTGAACTATGCAAGTGCACAGAAACACCAAACAAAAAAATACCTACATGTTTTCTTCTTTCGGCATAACTGTTTGTCCTGGTAGCCAACAGAAGGTCATGAGCTGCACAAGGGACACTTAGCTGAAAACACTGACAGTTTCCAAATATTTAGGTATGTAGAACATGTGCTGCATCAGCAGAAAGAACTACTACAGTTCACTCTGTACATCAGAAAAGACTTCCTTACTGGGAGGGTGACAGAGCACTGGAACAGGCTGCTCAGAGAAGTTGTGGGGTATTCTTCAGACACTTTCCAAACCTGCCTGAACACTTTCCTGTGCAGCCTGCTCTACGTAAACCTGCTTTAGGAAGGGGAGTTGGACTAGATCTCCTGAGGTCCCTTCCAACCCCCACCATTCTGTGGTTTTGTGGAAAATCATGCCATTTTTTTGAAACTGAAGTCGTTAGCATTTATTCATAACAAATTAATTTTAAGAACAAAATAATGCTATAGACACAGGTGAAACTGCATGCTTAGCCATGGATTGCTCGTTTCAGAACCATGGTGTTAAAATTTAACTACGCAATTACCAGAGTGGGCATTTTGGTCTGAACTAGAAAATGATGCCTAACTATTCCACTTCTCTCAAGACCCCACCTGCAGGCAATTGTAGGCATCCATACAATATTTTCTCAATACAGGCATAAGAATGTGTGAGGAGAGAAATTGGTTATTTTGTTCAGCACTGTCTGTACTTCTGTCCATATTTCCAATTGCATATGGGGAACTTGCACTTAGATTAATCCAGACATGAGAACAGTATGGTAATCTGAAAGAGGAGAAGAAAATGAAACTAAGGAGATATTAAATTGATTAAAGTATCTTAGTTTCTATCTTTTCTATTCAATATCATTCAAAATACAGCTTGTAGTTTTTGGGTTTTTTTTGGGGGCGGTGGAGAGGGTTGCTGGGGATGGGTATTTGTTTCACATCATCTTATAGCAATTCTTGCCCAAAGATTATTTCTCATTTTCATCTAAAGAGATTATTCCCCTTTCCATCTAGTCAAGGACCTGTAAAGGTGACAGACATTTAACCTTGGCTCTTTTGTAGCTAAACATGAAGATGACATCCCAGATGGCTCTTAATTTAGAAGTTTGCTTAACATTTCAGGCAACATAAACATGTCATGCCTATGCTAAATATAGTAATTTTTCAGACAGCTTTTATGTTAATTTAAAAGGATGGTTCTAATCTTCAGCTGAATCTAGGCAATGACCATATCTAAAAACCTTCTTCTTCTATCAATTTTATGAAGACAACTCTCAGTCCTACGATGCAGCTTATACAGTTAAATATCCTCCAACACTTTACACTAAAGACTGGCACATTTTACTGTTACACAGAATGTAGGTATCAAAAAAGGCTTTCCAAATGAGCATTATCTATCTGCCAAAACAATATTATTCCTCTAAAACCTGAAAAAAAAAAAAAAAAAAAAAGTGTTATGAACCCTGAAAGGCAATGGGGCCATACTAATTTTAAAATACAGCCATAAAGGCCTGTCCCTTTGATAATAATGAAGAGATGATGAATAGTATCAGTAGCAGGACTACGAGGCTTGTTTCTTACTTATGGTCTGAAAAAAAAAAAACTAAGTCAAAAAAAAAAAACCTCCTTGTTTTCCATCCGTTATCTGTCAAGAGCTTGTATTAAACCTAATAATGTCAAACAACCAGACAAGTTATGATTTTAGGGAGAGAAATTTTCAACTAAGCCAGGGTAAAAAAAAGCCCCAAAACACAAACTTCCCTGTCCACACAAAGACCAACTTTAGCAAACAAAGAGAAACTGATTACTAAAACCACTATCCATAAACTCAACTTAGATTTAAGGAACATGACATAAACATTACTGAACTGCTTATTACAAATTTAAGTCCATAGAGTACCCCAGATTCTTCTATTTCCTTTCATAATTGGACGTTACCATTCTCCACTCTTAACAACTCTCTCCAAGCTTGGGTAGACCTAATCTTGCAGTTGTTTGTCTATTGTTCCTCCCTGAAGAGTAAGTGTTTTGTTCAAGCTCATGAAGTTTAATTTCAATCCTTGTAACCCAAAGTACAGATAGCATCCTCCCCTTCTCATCCCCTGCCCCCTTCTGCAGATGGTCAGAAGTAAAGAAATTCTGGGTTTTTTTTAAACTTCAAACAAAATGCAATACCTTGAGTAGCTTCCCTAGATTAGGGACACACACTTCAAAACAGCTTCTGCAAATCTTCACCTATCTTCAAACAGTCAAGATCCCTTTTGGCACAAAAGAAAAATATTTTTCTAGTTGCAAGTGCTTTCTTTGTCTGGATCTATCACTAGGATACAAACCTGAAAAAGCTAGTCTCAAAATAATGACAGCATCTCCTAGGCTAACACAAACAGAACAAATCAGATTCATGTAAATGCACATCTTCAATTTCAAGAATTATCAGGTTCTGCTCTGATCTCATAATCCACTTGAGTGAGTTTTAGATAACTTAAGTTTCAGATTGGAAACAAACAAAAAAAAAAAAAAAACAAAAAAAACAACAACAAACTACACAAAAGAACAAACTGCTGCATACTGCTTGCATTGACTGCAGCACTATGCTTCTAAATTTTAAAGAAGTTTGCTTCTTAAGAAAACAGTCCAGATTATAAAATGTTGGATATGCATTTACTGGCTGATACACCTTATAGGCATGGTCAGAAAACACTACGTGCAGACTTACGGAAAATCAGGTCCTTTAAGATATACTTACCTTAGATACCCATAAATGACTAAACCTAATAAGTTAGCCTTTAGAAACTTATAACCAAGCTGTTTCTTATCCTCTGCTGATGTATTATTGTGTTTTAGCAGAAGAAATTCAATCATATGCCCATTCATGTTACAAATAACTTCTACGTCGTGAAATTTTATATATGACTTATGAATGAGCTGCAATAATATCAGTTCTTTAACAGTGAACAAACATCCTTTCAAACCAGTTGCAAAATCTGCAAAGATTTTTTTTTCAAAACATTTCAGAACATTCAAAGTATTCAGGAAACTTAAGTCGACTTCATCAATATTTTCTTAAAAGGTACAGAAGGAAACCCCCTTATTTTTTGTCTGATAGCAATATCAGAAAAAATCTAAGGAGAAATTATCTTACAATATATATGTTTATTAGGGCATCTCCTTCATATTTCTGCACTAAAGCATTTCCACTGCATAAAGACAGAGAGGTCCAATCACACCTAATCTAAAAAAAATCTTGAAACATTTATTCCCTCTGAAAACCTATACAAAGTGGGCTAAACACTATATCATTGTCTATAACAAGGCAGATGGAAGAATATTATAATAAATACAATTTGCAGTCTAGTTCTCATTAAATATTTATTTTGCCCGATAGGAAACATGTCTTAATGACAGCAGAGCTTTACAGTATCATACCATTTGGGGGCAAAAAATAGTCAGCAGAAACCGGTTTTAATATTTTTTTTTTTAATTAAATTATTTTATTTGAATGAAAAACTATGACTATTTATTCTTCACTGGGACCATAATACTATACAAAATAGCGTCTACTGAAATGCTCTTCTACAATATTCTTAAGACAGATCCATATAAGGAAGTTTTATACCTTCGGTAGTATTCTTCTCTTATATACTTATCATCTAATTTTCATACGAAGATGAGAAAGGTGTATGCATTTTTTTTTTTTTCCTTTTCTTTACCAAGCTCCCAAAGCAATGCCTCCGAGTTTGTCTAAGTGTTTGCTTTTGAAAACATATTCCTAGAAAACTTTACCTTCAGCTCTTAATTCCATTTCAAATGCTCATGTCACTGTCAACACCCTCACATCCACACTTTGCTCACTCCTAAGTCAGGGAAAATTATACAAAAGTCACCTAATGCCACCTGTATTTGTCCTGAATTTCTAGTCACTAGCATAGCATGAAAAGGGAAGACATGAAAATAAGGCAGTCAATCCTCTCAGGATGCCTGTACAAACAACAGAGAAAGGGGAATTAAAACCATGAGGTCACCTAAATGTTGCCCTACCTGTGGTGACTGAGGATGTTCCCTATTTTAACCTGTTAGAGGTAAGGTCAAAGCTTCGTGCAACCCACCGTCTCCTTATCCATTCTTCTTCACTGGATCCAAGGGAAAGCACTAACAACCCAGTGCAGTTAGTGGGGAAAGGGAAGTATTTTTTTTTCCTTTTGTAGATGTCCTCAGCGTAGAAAGCTAAAACTATTATTTTATTATAAGTTAAAGATGAGTTGAAGAGCACTTTACTAAGAAAAAAAAAAAGTGCTACACTTGCAGCAAGAGTGTTAACTTCTTAAATGTAATTTTTGAAAGCTTATGCTCATTTGCTAAATTACCAACACTCATTTTTCCTAAAACATTTCTTAAGGAAGGCCCACGGGTGTCTGCTGAAATAGTGAATTCATGCAGTGAGTTGCCAGCAGGAGTAATGGGAGTTGTATGCAACTATTCCAGTGGACACAAACTGAGGCATTCCAAAGTATACAAAGGAAGTGAAAAAGCCTAAGAAATTCAGACTTAAAACAAACGAGGAAGACATTTATTGTATATTCTGTGGTGATTTAATGACCTAGAATGAAGATATTGCCATGTTCAGGTGCCACAGTTACCCAGAAAATGCTCTCATCTCTATGGCAAATAGGTATACATTTTATTATATGTCATTATATGTAAGCTGCCAGTTACCAACCAAAAATTAACTTCAGCCTGCCCTTCCCCATCCTCCTCATTCACACAGGGCTCAGATGGCAGGGCTAGAACAAGGAAGCCTGTTTACATTGGTAAGTTAATCAAGAGGAAGAAGAGATTTCTGCTCTCACTCCCAAGGTCATTACACAGAAATTTGACATGGTCTCAAGTTCAAATGCAAATATTAAGTGCTCAGAGATGATCAGTCTTCTCACCTCAGAATATATCACAGCAATATATAATTATGACATTAATCTCCAATATGTAATACAAAACATACATTTCTGTTACAAAAGGGTGAACAAAATCTAACAAAATACTTAAAGCTTGTTGGGATAGAACACAGAAGTCAATGAAGGGCTTTAAATCCTCAATGCACACATTCCAGTGGACATAAGTGAGCATGAGTTCTCATTATTTCCTTACAGAAGGGTACATAAGGACTGGCTCAAAATGTTTGTATTTTAAAAGTGTAGAAATCAATACTGTGAGATGAAGTCCAGAATAATGTATTTTCTAGAAGATATAGCTTAGAGTTAAGAAAAAAGATCACAACAGAGAGGAGACGAAAGATTGTATGGAATGCCAGACAGAATCTAGTGATAGTGGAAGTAAAAGTAACAAAAGCAAAAATAAATTTCTACATCAGGATGGAATAATAGAATCAAAAGTAAAAGCAATCAGCAGTGAATGAGTAAGCAGTGTAGAAGGAAGAGCAAATAATGCATTTTAATTATTTATGCTGATGTACATCTCTTCTTTGTAAGCAATTAACTTTTTTTATACATTATTTTAGCTCCTACAGCAGTATATTTTCAAAACTTCATGATGTGACGACAAGGGCCCTGACTAAACATCTCCCACTGAAGTTTATTCATTTTGGAATTGTCAACTGGTTTATACCGACACGTAAAAAGCCAGCACTAATGTTTTCAGAAGTTACTGGGTTCTGTAGAAAAGAACTGGGAGGATCATCCTACATTATCACAAAAATGTCCTCATTCATGTAACTGTAACCATAAACTAGCCAAGATCTATTTATCCCTCCCCAAACCCAGTAATATTTTCACTGAAAGCCTAATTTAGAGTCTTGGCACTTGGCAGCCTCCCTTCCAATTTCCAGCCAAATTAACTCTTGGGAACTGGCAACCTTTTTACTAAATTTTGTCTTCCCTTCTGTGATACGGACAAATCCTATTTAAAGAAAACATTAATTTTGCTGAGCTAAAAACCCAAAATCATCATTTACCTAAGCAGGCTAGGGTAGGCGAGGGCCCCACCACTACCCTCAAGTTGGATGTGAAGTAAATTGGGAGGGTCTAATAAGTGAAGGCACATTTGATTCTAGGGCTCTGCCTGAGCTAATAAATGGAATGGAATCATTCAACTTAAGCACATTCACACAGGTACCCCTCCAGGCTCTTCTCATAGGAAA
>NW_008595538.1:0-18082 GCF_000691845.1 Merops nubicus
GTGAAGAATTTCTTACTTATATTGAGAGGAATTGTTTCCCAGTGCAACTTCTACTCATTGCCCCTTGCCTTCTCTATGTTCGTCCTTGTGAAGGGAAACTCCATCTTCATTGTAGCCACCCTACTTGCTATTGTCTCAACTATTCATAAAGAGAATGACCACTTAAACCAGCATTTTGTGACTACAAAATACGATGCTTTATGTTTTACAGCGATTTTCCTCTGTGCCTTTTCTGCAGTTTTCATTCTCAACCCATTGGGACAGGAATCACTTATCTACTTTGTGCATGTACAGTGCCTGGGACAAAGTGTTGCCAATCTCACTGTGGCTTTAGATGGCATTTAAATCAACAGAATTAATAGCAAGATGCTAATGTGAACTAAGAAGTACAGAAACACCACGAGAAGGTAACTACTTCCATGTAATGCTTTCAGTTTGAAGGCAGTATCAACTATGAGTTAACTGAAACAAAATTCACCTAATTTAGTTTTATATATTCTTGAGTAAAGACAGGTAAGTCTCAAAAGAAGAGCTTCAGTGAACATAGTTGTAACCATGTTTCCTCTGCTGTCAACAGCTTGACATGGCTGGCACTGCTCTCTACAGCAAAAGAGGAAAAATAGATCCTGTAGCTGGTTTGCTTTCTGTAAGAACCATCTGCAAGCAGAGCAGATAACCAGGCTGAGAAGATAAGATGTAAACTAAACATATCCAGTTATAATTTATCTTGGTTTATGTGTTCAAAAATATAAGAAAGCCAAATGAGCTAAATGCTGAACTCATTTACAATTCTGTCTCAGTGGGTACTGATTCTGGTCCGCAGTGCATAAACACTGGGTAAAATGAGAGAACACAAATTAATAAATAGTGCAGTGCTTAAAGCATCAGAAAACAGTGCTTCCTGAAGAATAATTACAAATTAAAAGATGTCTATCAAATTAACCATGCTTCAGGCAAGTAGAAAATAGAAAGGATTATAAATAAAGGAATTAATACTACAGCTTCTTCTCAATTTTTAATATTAAAACACTAATTACAAAATACTCTGAAGATACAACAGCAGAACAATTGCTATTTTATTGTCCCTCTGCACCAGAGAGTAGACAGAGCATAACGATATTTGCTCACAGAACAGAAAATGTTTCTCTTGAACTATCTCGTGTAGCATTAATTTAGTAACATATACAACTCAGTTTTGAATGATGGTTCATGGAGTTTGGAGTTGCCTGGAGCTTGTTTATAAAGCTGTGGAAAAACAGAGCTGGAACAGCCTGTTATTGCCTTATCTCTGGAACTGTAGTGCTAACTGAGCCTTTCTGAAAGAAATTGTCATCTGCAGCTTGCTGTTCCCCTTGCAAACAATCTCATTGGAAAATTGATTAGGTAATCCTTTACCAGTAATTTTTTCCTAATATCTAAAGTTTTGGTGAAAAATAATAATTATCCTAGATAAACGAGAATATTGTTCTCATCATCATTCCATCAGTTCTCCATATTTTGAAGACTGAGATCAAACTTCTCTTCTTGAGGGTAAAAAATACATTTTTTTCAGTCTTTGGTAATTCAAAGCGTTCTCTGGGTTGCTGCAATTGGACCACAATGGTAATCACAGAATCATTTAGGTTAGAAGAGATCTTTAAGATTATAAGGACCAACCATTATCTCAGAACTGCAAGGTCACCACTAAACCATGTCCCTAAGTGCTACATTAAGAAATTAATAAATTATGAGTCTTTTAAATACCTCCAGGCGTGGTGACTCCACCACTTCCCTGGACAGCCTGTTCCAATGCTTGACAACCCTTTCTAGTGAAGAAATTTTCCCTAATATCTAAACCAAACTTCCCTTGGCAAAACTGAGGCTGATTCCGCTTGTCCTGTTGCTTGGGGGAGGTGGCAGAAATAAATAAATAGAGGAATACCTAGACACCTACTAAAAACAACAGCAGAAACTGAGGTTCCATGTTAAGAATTAACTTAGAAATATTTTCAATGTTCAGCTTCTGCAAAGAGTATGCCATTCTTGATAGAGCTGTGGAAGTAAAAACACTGTCCTCAGCACAAAAAGAGCAATAGATAAGCAGATTCATTATCACATTCTCTGTGCTGCAATATCTGCAAGAACAAGACAGTGAAATATTTTAGGAAACAAATGAGAACCATCCCACTGTAACCCTTCATTAAAATCAGATCTTTCTTTTTCAGAAGACAGAAAGTTCAATCAACCATTGCAATTTAAACACAATCCACATTATGTCTTGCTTCTACCTATGTAATAAAAACCTGGTAAAAGTGCTAAGGGCAGTAGGTATCTGTTAGAAAAATGAGCAATATAAGTGCACACATGTCATGGCATCAGCTAGAGAAAGAAAATATTTGAAGTAACTGTAGATCCCTTAGGGGCAATAGGCCTGGTTATCTACTACCTCAAAACTTAGAAAGATGTTTCTGACAATGAAAGATGCTCCTGTTCAGATGGGAGAGCCTTGTATGGCTGCTCAGTGGAGAGCAAAGAGGCAAAGACAAATGGATGAGCTCTTATTCTAGAGAAGATACAATGTACAGAATAAACCAAGCAATATTTAATCTTAAAACACACATCTAATCCTTAGTTTTTGGGGGTTTTTTGTGTGTTGTTCACCCCATAAAGACTGACATTTTCTGACTTCAGGAACAAAGCTGTAAGCAACAGCAATCTGCCCTAATGAGGAGGTTTTTCTCATGACTTCCACACTTAGAGGTGGAATTTGTTTAATTTCAGATATTTTGTAGCTGGAATGTGCTCACAGCTCTGCCTGTAATCAGTAGGAAGAGATAGGTACCATTAATGTCATTTACCCCATCATATAGTAGACTTAATGCAATAAGAAATACTATTTCAGCCTTTTTTTTTCTACTAACCGAAGTGGAAGCCTGGAGAACCATTAGTGATTAAACAGCAGACTGTTACCTGAATATGGTTAAATGTGTCTCACTGTAAATGGCCAACTCTTCTTTTGCATCCACTTAAATGTAAGTACAGGAGAACCTTGGATATGGATATATGAGTGCCTCCTAACAGCACAGCCTGTACAAAGAACAATCCTTACATCTTGATATTCTCTTTGTCCAAGTCCAGCCTTTAAAACTTGCTTAGCTTTCTCATCCTTCTCATTTTTCTAATCTGTGTGGGTGTGCTGTTTCTGTTGGCCCTTCTAAGCTCTAAGGGCAGCAGAAGCATATATTGGTGTAGCATAAGGGACAGGTTTCTTTTGTCAAGTGTTGATATGTTAGTATGCCAAATGCAACACAAATTTCTCTAGAGTTGAGGAGCACTGTGTGCAAAATGGAAATCTTCCTCACATAGTTTCTTTACTTAAATTTATAGCTGGCAAGAAGATGTTTGTGTTTGGCTTCAGATCTCCTTAATATAAATGCTCGTTCACAGTCACAGGACCAATCCATAAAATATTCATTGGTTTTACGTCACAAAATTATTAACCACTTTAAAAAAAAGACATGGTACTATCCCATGCCTTAAGTGATGTGCACTCATAAATCCTGTCTGCTTTCTGACATCAAAATTACTAAGCAGAAAAATAATCTTAAAGAAGCTGGGCCAGATCTAAAAGCTTTGGAAATGGGTTAAGTTTTGTTGACAGCAATGTGAGCAACAGTATATCAGATCTTTTGAAGATCTGATGCCAGTAGTGAGAAATAAGAGTTTTTTATCTCCACTGCATAGATCATGTTGAGTTACTGTGATTACAGACATGCCCTTGTTAAATTCTATTGTAGTTTTATGTACACAACAGTGAAACAATCTTAAATACTCTGCTAGCAGGTAACCTACTAAAATCTCCAGCATTTAAACTTCAAAATTCTGATAGGTAAAGGTATTCTTTTTTCTTCCCTCAATGTTTCACCTAGGTGAGATGAAACATTTTGGTTATCAGTTCTCCTAAGCATAGTAGGGTCTGTATAGACACACCCTGAGTAATTAAAATAAAGGAGGTCACACAGCAAGTAGAATACCCCAAAACTAGACTACTAGAGAACTGTTGCAGCAATGCCACCAGCCAAAAAGTGTTCTCAGTCAAGCCAAAACCAAACCTGGGCTGGCCCTCTGTTTGTTGGCAAAATATTATGTCTGCCTTTTAACAACTAACTATGCAATATAGCTTCAGGAATATTTGGAGCCATGTAACAGTGAAAATAAATAAATGAACAGTAGGGAAAAGTAGGACTCACAACTCTCATTTTTAGTTTAACTCAACACACACTTTACACTTCGATCCTTGTACCAGCTGGTCATAGTTTAGACCCAGGCATGAGCTGAGCACCGTGTGACCACCTCCTCACACCACCTCCCCTTCCCCCAGAGCAATGGGAAGGAGAATAGGAAGGAAAATGCAAAACCCTGAGGGCTGAGATAAGGAGGATTTAATAGAACAATGCAAGAGGAGAGGAAACAACAGCAATAACAACAATAGCAATGAAACGAGTGACATAAAATGCACCAACTGCCTAGTCCTGCACCAACCTGTCACCCCCTCCACTGGCCCATACCCTGCCCTCATCAGTATGGTATCAAATATCCCATCCTGTTCCAGTTGTCTGCTCTGGCTGTAGCCCATCCCCATCTTCTGGTGAAAATTAACCCTATCCTAGCCAAACCCAGGACACAACTGCTGTTACCCAGGGCGTGTTACCAAGAGGGAGCTGTGCAGCGACATCTACAATGTTTTCCTCATACATAACATCCATTCACTTTTTTTTCTTTTTAATATTTCACATTTTTTTTTACCTTAATATTTTCTATTTCATAGCTGCTCATGGCATAATCTTTTTCTTTTTTTCCTCCACAGTTTTTTCTTGTTTAAAATACCATGTTATCAATAAACAGGCCACATCTTTTCTGGATTGCCATGGCTCAGAAATTGTAGATTACTTTGAGATATATATCTGCAGATGATGAATGACTTCCCATAAACAGTCTGGATCTAGAAGCATAAGAAGGGATAAATCCAAGGAAAAAGAGTACTTAAATATCAAGAGAATCTATTGAACCTCCTAGGGGTGGCACACAGTGTCAAGCTGTAACAGCCAGAAATTTATCTATGCTATAATTTTCAAGTATGGGGCTCCAACCTTTAAAGCTTACTGGATGAAAATGTTACATCCTGATACTTCAGCTATCAATTGTATACCAGTATCAAATACAAATAAAAATAATTTTGCTTGATCTGTTTCATACGTACATATTTTGTATACTAAAGGTTGGAATTTCTGATGTAATTGTATCATCTACATACTTTTTGTCATATTTGCTGTCTGCTAATACCTTTGCCTCCAGGTCATTTTAGTTCCATAAGCAGGCTGTTTTCTGTTGATGGTAAAAATCCCCATTGACAGATTGACAGAGTCACAGGAAGGAAATATTCTTGTGACCATCTAGGCTGGCCTGCTGTTCTACACAGACTGCTGACTTCCACACAGTAACCTATCTATCAAGCATTTCACTTCTGTTCCAGCTATGGCATATTTTAGTAGATTTCCAGTCTTGATTTGAAGATTCTAGTGGTGATCATAGATTGCTGCCAACATGACCTGTAAAACCATCAATCTTTTCTTCTCAGAACTTCCCTGTTACTTTTTTTTTTTTTTTAAATATAATCTAAAAACAAATTTTCAGAAAACTTGTAACATAAACTTTACTACAAGAAAAAAATATCTAGACAATGTTTGACCAAAAAAAATAATTCTGCATTTTATTTTGTCATTTTTTTCATATTTTTAGAAAACAACATGATGGTCAATTTGGAAGCACCTATGACTAAAATAAGTGATGGAGAGGGAAAATAAAGTCCAGATTCACAAGGCAAAGTACTAAATACTGATAAAGGCCCACTGGAAATTACACTATTACTGCCACTCATATAGGCAACCATATACATATGTAATACATGTGACAGAATTAACTCTTAGAGACTGGTGGGTTGATCCTGGCTGGGCACCAGATACCTGTCAAAGATTTTGTTCTCACTCCCTCTCCTCAGCTGGGCAGGGGAGAGAAAATATAACAAAAGGTACACGGGTCGAGATAAGGACAGAGAGGGATACCTGTCAAAGATTTTGTTCTCACAGTTCTTTTTTTCTCCCTCTCCTCAGTTGGGCAGGGGAAAGAAAACATAACAAAAGGTACATGGGTTGAGATAAGGACAGAGAGATAGATACCTGTCAAAGATTTTGTTCTCACTCCCTCTCCTCAGCTGGGCAGGGGAGAGAAAATATAACAAAAGGTACACGGGTCGAGATAAGGACAGAGAGATCACTCAGCAATTACCATCACAGTCAAAACAGATTGTGTTTGGGGAAATTGGCTTAGATTATAACCAATCAAATCCGAATAGGATAACTAGAAATAAAAACTAAATCTTAAAAGGCCTTCCCTTCATCCCTGTTTCTTCCCATGTTTGATTTTACTCCTCATTTCTCTGCCTCCTCCTTCGGAGCAGCACAGGTGGATGATCCCTCAGCAATTACCATCACAGTCAAAACAGATTGTGTTTGGGGAAATTGGCTTAGATTATAACCAATCAAATCCGAATAGGATAACTAGAAATAAAAACTAAATCTTAAAAGGCCTTCCCTTCATCCCTGTTTCTTCCCATGTTTGATTTTACTCCTCATTTCTCTGCCTCCTCCTTCGGAGCAGCACAGGTGGATGGGAAGTGGGGCTTGTGGTCAGTTCATCACACATTGTCTCTGCCACTCCTTCCTCCTTGGGGGGAGGACTCCTCATGCTCCTCCCCTGCTTTAGTAGGGGATTCCTCCAACAGGAGACAGTTCTCTGTGAAATTGTCCAACGTGAGTCCTTCCCATGAGGGCTGTATTTCTTCACAAACTACTTCTTTCCATGGGATGTAGTCCTTCAAGAACAGACTGCTCCAGTGTGGGACACCCTTGGGGTCACAAGTCTTACCAGTTAGACTGCTCCAGCGTGAAGTCCTCTCTCCATGGCCTCACAGTCCTGCCAGGAGTAACCTCTGCTCCTGGAGCACCTCCTCCACCTCCTTATTCAGTGACCTAGGTGTCTGCAGAGTTGCTGCTCTCACATCTTCTCACTCCTCTCTCTGGCTGTAAATGGTGTTGAGCAACAACTTTTTCCCCTTCTTAAGTAAGTTATGACAGTAGCACTGCCACCATTGCTGATTGGCTTGACCTTGGCCAGCACTGTCTGTCTTGGAGCCTTCTGGCATTGGCTCTGTTGGACAAAGGGCAAGCTAGCAGATTCTCACAGAAGCCACCCCTGCAGTCCCCCTGCTTCCCAAACCTTGCCGTGCAAATCCAATACAGGGACAAGTCATTTTTCTTCAGCCCCTTATAAATGTTTTGGGATTTTTTTTTTCCATTTTTAATGTAATTTGTGATTCAAAAAAGACATATATATATATATATATCATAGAATCATAGAATTTCCTACTGGATAATCTAGATGTATTCTCACTTGTCTGATAGTTACACAAATATTTTGGGTATAAAAATAAAAGGGAATGCTGGACTACAATAATGATAGAAACCGTGTGCTCTTAAATTTAACATCTCTCATTTGTCTTTGTATTTGGGAAGAACATTAATACACTTAACAAAAACATGACAGAAGTTCAAATTCAGTCTCTTTGCTTGTTTTAAATACTTGATAAAATTTGCTTTTTCCCAATGTCATCACCATCAGACAAACGTTGTCTTTGTACTTGATTTATTTATGCCCATGTACGGTACTGCATTTTTTAATCCTAAGGCAAGCAGTAAAACAAATCACAGCAAAAGCCAACATATGTAGATTGATTTTACCAGTCTACCCTGCCTCTTTGAATTTATTTCAGCCAACAATGCATAAAATAAAAAAAAAAATGCCTCACCTCTTTATATAATGAGTGGAATTTTAGACTGGATGTAATACAGAGTGAAAATGGCCTTTTGCTCTACTTATTTAGACAGAAAAGGTAGTGTGCCAATAATGACAGAGCCACACTGGAAAACGGGACTAGAATTATTCTCTATAAACTGTGACATAATGTAGTTGGAGAGAAAAACACACCATTACCATGAGAACTGTGGCACTAAACTCGTACTGCCCAGAAAATACTAAAAATTTAATGTCTGAGATCATCATCATCAGTTACTGCAAACTTCACTGTGTTATTGTCCCTTCTCTTGTAAAACATTATGCTCTGAATCAGTGTGGTAGTACTTTTTTCCCCTGTAATTCCAATACTTTTCCTAGTGACCCAAATATGTTCTTTAATGTTTGGATTTTTCTTTTTCTAATTATATTAATTCTTTATACTTCCCTGTCTCTTATAAATTGTATCTTGATTTCAGTTTCATGATGCTGTTTATCCTTAAATCACAATTATTATTGACCTAAAACTACATGACTCTTCTGTTTCCACATTTTGATTAGTGATACCTATTCAGCAAACAGTGGCTGTGAATTTTTTCTACTCATATTTCCTCTTTTTTCCCCTGCTGTTTATAGGCAATCAATTTCTTCATGAAAATTAAACCCAAAAGAAAATGGAAATAATGATGAAGTGGATATTATAATAGTTTTGGAGGGTTTTAGCCTTTTCAGTATATTAATCCAATTTAAAATATATCAATTACTCTGCCATATTACAAATGATGAAATAAAAGATTATATTGCTGATTATACCTTTAACAGTATTGAAAGTTTGTTTACTGGTGCAAAAGGTATTTTAAAGTATAAGTAAAAGTAATAACGAAAATAAAGGTATTCTAAAGTATTATTTCTTTATTATGTACTCATTTCATGTGCTTAGTGCTATGTAAACCCACGTTAATACACTTCCATTACCTTGAGAGTTATGGGGTTTTTTTTTGCATTTTAAACTTGGCATAAAAAAAAATCATTCTAATGTACTAAATACAGAACTAAGGAATAATATTCAGATTGTACAAATACATTTAGCAGTACTATACACTATAACACAGTGGTTGTCATTAAACACTGCCAGTATTTGCTGTCACTAAACTATATTTGTTTATAAACAAATTATAATATGCCAACTTTCAACGTTGCAAAAGTCATTCATCAGCTGTCACGGCTGCATTCAAAAGGCTGCATTTTTATTGTGGTATGTTTTATTTGATAGAGGAGGAAAACACAACTTTGAATCAAAACATAAAATAAATTTTAGCTACAAAATAAATTTTAAAAATGAAGGCAATCCGTTCTTGTCATGTTCTTTTATTTATCTAAGGTAAACATAGAAATTTTAACTGATGTAAAGTACAAGTGCATATCACTTGATATCACTTGCCTTTTAAATAAACTGGTAAGAAAACTGTTGCCACTTAATAAATATAATGTTATACTGATTCACAGGCATATAATGTGAGGTGCACTAAGATGTGGTGGGGTTTTTTTCCAATATTCTACGGAAAAGAATAAGATGATATGGCAGGAGCTCAACCAGTCTAAACCACAGTGTTCCTGGGGAAAGTGCAATCTTTTTAAAGCATGTACTCACTGTATTCTGGAGGATTCATGCATGGTTTGCCAATGCCAACAGAGCACAGAACTCAATCCACCTATTTCATATTTTTAATTTACATTTTGGAGTCTGCTGTCTGGAGTGATTCTGGTCTTCTGATATTGTTTATCTGAACAAAAGAGAGGTAGACATCTCTAAGGATCCGCAGACAAAGAACTAACCTATTTTTCCCCATTTTTGATCCTCATAATTTAGGCATTCGTGCAAACTCCAGCTTTGGCAGTGCTGGGAGTAAACAGAAGAGCTCTCCAACAGAGAGTGGTGTGGTAATCTGCTGTATTATTCACAGAGCACACAGGATTTTGGCAGAGTCTGTTTTGACAGCTTTTGTGAGATTCACACATTAAAATGGTTACATATATGTGTAATGGTGTGTTAATTCTTTATTACTAGCTTCAGAGAGACCTTTGGTGCTGCAGGTAAAGTCTCTAAACATTTCAGAGCCTTAGAGCACTAATTCTTGCAAGTTTACAGAGATATTTGAAAGAAAACACAGAATAAAGGCCCATTCCTGAAAATACTCTAAAGGTCTGAATAATAACAGATAATCACACAGAGTGGGAGAAGCATCTTTCCATAACATGTATTTATATAACAAATTATGTTATTGTCTTGCTGAGCTGTAGTTGTCAGTAGCAGTTTTGCTCTTGAGAAAAATTGCTGATGGTAATATTCCATGTGGAACTGCAAAGTCTGAAGTATCTGTTTCTTTTTTCTTTGTGATGTTCAGATGTTTTCTCCTACTCTAGGCAAGACACAATCTGTGTGTGGATAAACTTATCTATAAAATGAGAGCAATAATATATATCATTTTCATGGATTGCTATCAAGCTGTAATTATATCATACAGTTAGGCATTCTGAGAAAGAAGCTGCTGGAGTATGAAACTTGGTTTAATATGTGTTAATTCTTATAAGCTATAGGTAAAAATCATAGAATTCATGATTTAGACTGCAAAAAACCAAACACAGCCAAACCCCTTGGTTAACTTGAAACACTAAACTTGAGGTCTCACTTTATTCTTCATTTTTCACTTTAAAGTATCTGAGTGGCTGGAACTTGTTTCTTTCTAGGTATGATATTTCACTTGTGAAAATCACAGCTAAACCAAATGGTTTTCTATATGTAATGGACATATAAAACTCTGTGCTCTAAAATGAAAAGGGGCTCCTAAATACTTCGGAAATAAAGATTTTTTAGGTTGCTTTGATTTTTTAGAAAGAATTTTCCACAGGGATATTTGACTAGCCTTCCCATCCCTCATGCTATAGAGGGACAATTGATTTAGACATTTGAGTTTATTTTTCATTTAAAAGATATGAGAAATTCAATTTTGAATTAATCACCATCTTCAAAGATACGTGGCATCATTCGTAGCCTTGTGTCTTCTGTCTCTTATTTACCTAGAGATACCTAGTCCATGCCTTGACTTTGCCCTGAGGAGATACAGGTATCACCACATCTATTTAGTTACTGTATGTTTATCTATTTCACACAAATTCTAACCAGTTCAATACCTTCAACGTCAATCAATTTTCTGAGAAAATATTGATACTCTATTAATTACTTAAATACTATACTCTTAAATTCAGATGACAATGTTCTAATAAACTAATCTCATATTTGAAGGAAGTTTTAAGTTCCTCATCAAAGACACGTCCTCATCAAAAAAAAGGCAAGTGCTGCAAGACAGAACTTCACTCACAACCATTTCTGTCACCTTTGCTAAGGAACCAAACTTTCCTCTGCTCTTCATTTATATTGATATCTCTTTATTTTAGTATAACCACTTGAGTGTGCATTATCACTACCATGAGCTCAATTTATGTCTGAAGTGTCCAGGAACAATGGTTCCACAAATCAAGCTTAAGCAGGCTCTGGCTCTGGCTGCTGTTCTACTCCAATACATTCCAAGTGCTGAACACCACCTGTGGCACTCCTAATTCACAGCAGCAGACAATTATAGCCCTTGGATACCCATTAGGAGTAATTATTCCCATGACAGACTATTAGATATGGCTTGTGAACATCTCAGCTGTAAACTTTTTTTGGCAATTTTATTTTAATTCTGATATTATCATTGAGAGACAGATTTGGGGAACAAATCAGAGTGTTGCATGAACGGTATGCTTACAACAAGCAA
Organism: Merops nubicus; assembly: GCF_000691845.1. Classification (NCBI taxonomy): domain Eukaryota; kingdom Metazoa; phylum Chordata; class Aves; order Coraciiformes; family Meropidae; genus Merops; species Merops nubicus. Next base: position 11,706 of record NW_008595538.1, read on the forward strand.
AAGACTCATTTTTATTGCTGGAGTTGTATTCAGATTCATTATTTAAATATGTGATTAAGGGAGCTTTTACATGTTTACCATTACAAGATTATTTTATTTCCTTCTTTTAGTACAGAGGCAATAGCAGATCCTGCTGATAAAGTGACACTTGAGGCAGTTAGAAACTAATTGTTTTTGTTTCAAAGACTCTCTACTCTTCTTAACAAATCTTTTTTTCTTGTTTATTTTTATTTTTCCTCCTGAATATTGTAATCCTTATAAGCATATAGTGGAATTCTCAGTGTGAAAAAGGTTTAACTCAAAGATCAAACTTCATAAAAATTTCCTATTTCTGTAATTTAATTTTAAAGGTCCTTTTTTTTTTTTTTTTCCAATGAAATAACAGGATTTAACACACACAGTCATAATCTCTTCAGTTTCATATCACATAAGATATGATCTTCAGTGGAAAATAAGCATGCTCTGAATCTGAAATGGGATACCTTCAGTGTCAAACAGGACCAAGTATACCAAATTCAATGGAAATAAGATGACAAATGTAACTATAAGTGAACCAACAATAAATTCTTTGTATATTCATGTTTAAGATAGCTGTTTATAAAAAACTGCTAATACTAGATTAAAAAAAAGATAAAGAAAAAAGGAAGAAAACTGCTTGCTTATTATATTAAAAATGGAACAAAATGTAGCTTTCAATATATTAGAGCAAATTAAAAGAATATAAACCTAGAATTAAAAGGAGAAATGTTTGCATATTATGTGAAGATAGCAGTCATGATTTCATTAATTAGGCAGAATCCACATTAGATTTTCTGTATTCACTTAACCTCTTTGAGAAATACAAAGAAAACATTTTCTGTGATACTCCCATCAGGATTGTCACTCTAACCCAAGGACACCTCTAAGTAAAACCCTTGGCTATTATTGCTCATCTTACTTTGCGGCAGAGGGGCAGACTAGGTCAGCTGATAATACCACCATACTTCTTTCATATGCTTTATTGAACTTTTAAAATCCCATAGGCATTTCACAAGTGTTGACATGTGCAATATGACAGAAATATATGGTAAGATACAGCTGCCCTTAGCCCAAGCTGAAGCTTAGCCTTCTGCTCTGGTAAAAATATACCTGACATCTGTAATAGCAAAGTGAGATAACGTTTGCAAAATTCAGAAGAAACAGAACAAGCCCAAAACCCATTACTGTGGACTAAACGTATGTGAAGAATCTATGCATGATGAACAGAAACTAACACTGCTGCACGTACAGTCTGTACCATAATTTGTGAAGTGTTGGTGCATCCTCAGAGAGAATGAAGTCATGGAAGCAAATGGGATTTGTACAGAATCCATGTGCACTATAGGCTTATCCTGTGTATCCAATAGCATGGAAATTTGAATCAAAGCTAAGACATCCTGCAGCCAACAGTGTGGCCATGAATAACTTATGAAGTTGTCTGTCACACCTGAGGACAGTCCTCAGGTATCTCTCAGAATAAGATGAATTCTTTAAAATAATAATACAACACCCAATTTCATGAGGCAGCTCGCCCTCAGGAATTCACTGTATCTCTACAAGTATTTAAAGTGTTCAATAGGCAATGCATTGAAAAACACAATAGATTTTTTTTACATGTATGAAGATGATGCTTTCATATAGTTCTCTATAAAATTACAAGCATATTTCTTGGAAATTAGTGAGAGAGTCATATCTGAATACCTTTCATGAGCTAAGCTCTTGTCTGTATTTACTGAAATGAGTAGGATAACTAACAAACTTCTCTTGGTATATAAGCCAGAAATAGCACTCCTTTAAAAGAAGTAGTGATTCAGGATGCTTACTGTTAAAATTTATGATTTATAATTTCTTTTCCACACTGGGGGGATAATATGAGTAGTTAGCAAGACTCTGCAACAGCTTTTAAAAATATGAACGAGTATATGCATACTTAACATAAGTGGCAAATGTAAAGGATTTCAGTTGAAAACTAGTTTATTCTGGTCTTGTCCAGTGAGGATAGACTAATCCAAGTGAACAACTAAAACCAGAATGAAGTTCCTATGGTACTTGAAAAAGTAGGATCATTTTATTATCTCTAACCAGGTAAAATAAAAGTGGAGACAATCCTAGACCCTTGATATTACTTCAAGAACCATAAATCACAAACCTAATTTCTATCACTAAAATTTCCTGGAATTACTTACACTGAAGGGGAGGAGGAGAAGTGAAAGCAAGGGGATAAGAAAAAAAAAAAAACAATCCAAAACCACTTTGGTACAGAAGTTTCTTGGAGTAATTTGACTTTACAAGCCAGGTTTCACACTTTAAATGTGAAGGGCTTTGCTGAATCTGTGCTAGAGAAAAAGCAATGCCCTTTCTCTTTTTATTTGGTCAGACATAAAACTTCAGTATTGCTCATTGAAGTTAGCCAGACTCATAGCAAGAGTTTGGACACTAGCACTCTGCAGACTGCTTTTGCACTTCTCACTTCATCCATCACAGGTCAATTGCTAAATCCTGGCAGCTTATAAGAGCACATCAGGTGTAGAAAGCATTTGCAGAATTCTTAATGGCCACATAGTAAAGATTTTAAAGTTCAGCAGCACCATCGAAACAGTCTGCTGAAGAGCAGCTGCCTTAGAGTAATCTGGAAATTAACATTAAACTCCAAGGACACTCTCTTCTACACGCATACCAAAGGGAGCAGCAAAGGTTCATTGTTTACTGCTCAAGCACTGATGGACAGCCCTATGGCTTCTCTTAATATAGTGCCCAAATCTTGTCTTAATGTAGTGGCCCAAACTTCTTGATCTGCTAACGAATGACTCCCTTGCTGGCAACCCAAACTGACCTTTCTTATCATTTGCAACACATTGATTTTTCTGTATAGTGTAGTGTATTTGTGTTGGTAACCTTTTTTACTTTCCCTAGAAAATCCCATTTTTAAGTGGTGAACAAAACTTGGGGAGCATGAGTTCACTGTCTTCACAGTTGTTAGAAGTAAAAGTTCCCTTTCATACTCCTTATTCTGTTGCTGATAAAAGGTTTTTAAACTCAGACTCCATTCCAGCTGTGTTTGTAAAAGAAACAATACCATCCGTCAGTCATTTTCTCCAAATGTTGAAATCTCTCTATTATGAGCAACAAATCTGAAAATAGACCTGCAGACAGTATTTCCTTTATTTCAGCTACTGAACAAGAACTACCTAGTAACTTAGAACTGGTGTTATTGTCATTTTATTTGTGCTCAGACCACTGGATACTCGAAGTAAGTTCTACCAGTTCAACAATAAAGAACTGAAGAGAAGTTTGAACAATTCAAGATTTTAGACAACATTTCACTCTACTAACACTGAAAATATTTTTGACATCTGTATTTTAGCAATGTCATGGTAAAATGAGTTTTAAAAACATGGAACAGTTTGGAGAGCACAATTATTGTAACATTTATATAAAAAGAAACTTGGTATTTTGAACATCTCTATTAAAGAATATAGTTAACTAAGCACAGTTTCTGCTTTTTATTAGTTAACTTCCTCATATCAAATAACATTTCAGTATTTTCTGAATTCATAATATTTCTATTTGTGACATAATAGTTTTCAATTTATTAATTTACTAAACTAAGAAATAGTACTTGGATGTGAATTGTAATACATATATTAAAAATTAAATACATCAACAACATCTATTAAACGTTATAGTCCTTCAGAACACTCCACTGAAAATCCTACTTCAAACTTTTCAGAAGACAGAACCTACTTTTTTAATAATTTTTGAGCTTGCAGAAAGTGAAAACAATCATAAGAATTCCAATGGAATCAAGGTTCCATCGTGGTTTGAATCCATCTCATATACCCTTTTTCCCCCTCCTTTCTATCATCTGCCATGTTTAGTAAATTCTAGGAAAGAGCATCTCACAGTAGTACAGTTATTATACACTTTATAATTCATAATGAAAGTTATTCATGATAATTTTTATAAGCTTTTGAGATCAGAATAGTGCTACATATTGTTGCTCACGGTGCCCTATAAAATAGAAGAAGCAGAATCTGACCACCAGAATATAAAAGCTCAAAAATCCTGCAAGGGCATCTGATCACAGAATCATAGAACCACCATAGCTGGAAAGCACCTCCAGGATCATCGAGTCCAAAGTTCCTCCCAACACCTCCCTAACCACTAGGCCATAGCCTCAAGTGCCACATCCACTTGTTTGATGAATACCTCCAGGGATGATGACTCCACCACCTCCCTGGGCAGCCCATTCCTGTGTCTAACAAGCTGCCCAGAAGAGGTTGTGGAGTTTCCTTCTCTGGAGACTTTCAAAACCCACCCGGATGCATTCCTGTGTGGTTTGCCCTAGGTGATCCTGCTTTGGCAGGGGGGTTGGAGGAGATGAGGCACCTTCCAACCACTAACATTCTATGGTTCTATGTGGAAAACAACAGACATCACCAAAGACAGGAGCAACTAGCTCGAGTATGCACGTAGAGTGCTATCACAGCAAGTAGTGCTGGGAGTGGCTGGTGAGAGTAGCTACTAAGGCAAGATCAATAGACAGAGTGTGTGGGTAGAGCACTAGCAGTTAGCATGATTTAGCAGCTAGCACAACCCAGCAGTTAAAAAGGTTGAAGGACATCTAGTTGATGCCTTTCTATCCACTGAGACAGGTGACAGAGCAGTGGAGCCTGGAAAATACACGTGGTGAACTAGGGAGGTCTAATAAAACATAAGAAGTTATCAGCTGCACTAATGGCTGTTTACTCAGCAGCTCAGAAGAGGAAGATGTCAGGAAATTGAATACTGATGGCATTTGTTAAGGAAATAGTCAATCCATATTACACCCTCTACCTTTAGATTGTATTTACTTTAGGGAAGTACTGCTGTTTGAGTCACCTTTTGCAAATGGGAAATATTAACTAAACACTGCAATGGTTTGTTAATTTTACCAGGTTTCTGGGTATACACCACTGTTTTTTAGTGGTCCCTAATAACTTGATCTCTATTTTTTGTTGACAGCAACCAGTAGAACAGCAGCACGTATTTTTCCTTATTATCACTTATTCAAGCCATATATATGGGGATTTCTGACATTTTTCTTATTAGAATTCCACCAAATGCTGTAAAAGTTATTCTACTTTTCTGTTGTTTTCTTATCCTTCATTTACATTATGTTCTTCACTCTGATAAGATGGTGAGTAGCTACTGAAATGCCTACAAGAAGTTTTGTCTGGCTGTGGCAGCTAGCAATTATACCCTCCCTATCTCACAATAAAAGGAACAAATCTGGCCTTTCTCACACACGTATAAATCAACAATGACTCAACTGGTCTCTGCAGAATAATGGGTGCATAACCAGTGAAGTTATGATCAAAATAAACCCTCAGATTTGATAGATGCACTCTAAAATTGCTATGGACTCCTTATCTGATGTCAAATAAGAGTCAAAACAGAGTCTCACAGTTCACCTTATGAAACAGTGGTGTACTGCTGAAGGCAAGGAAAAATTAATAACACAGAAACCTTTGCTCCCACAGTCCATTACAGAATTTCCTACACTTTCCTCTGAATTTTTGTTTTAGAGCATGTGACTGCAGAGTATCAATATGACTGTGTCAACTACCAGTATTATCCTCCTGTACTCACAAACTTCATGCTGTAGTATAACATTAGTGATTTCAGACATTAATAGTACCCACAATTTTTCCACATTAAAGGAAGTGTTGCATATTATGTTGCACTTTCACAGGTTTGAAATCTATACAACAAACCTATTTCCCTATACAACGAACAGTATACTGTTTTTCTAATGTTAAATTCTTTTTTCTTTAATACTACTCTACGTTCTGTTTTGCATTGTTACAATTACTCAAATTTCCTTTTCTAAGAACACACTCTAACATGTTCTTCACCTCAATCTGTACAGAATTAATAAAGATACTGAGGCTTTTTACAATCTTTTGTCCTATTGATGTACAAATGAAGGAAGATTCTCTGTGCAGCAGATCTTTAAGTAGTTTAACAGCTTCTCTCTCAAAGTTCAGATGATTATTATGATCTGTTGCTCTTCTGACAAATTAGCCACTCCTCATACTCAGCTATGTATGTTGTTGACAATACTCAGTACCATGATTTTTCAGTCCTAGTCCAACCAGTCTGGGACCATCCTTGGAATGGAGTAGCTTTCAACTAGAGTTCTCCAAAAAATGTGTTTTACTGTTTGCACAGTTCCTGTCACCACAACATGTTAATCCTAAATTCTATGCAAAGGTTTTACTTTCAAATAAACATGTCCTTGCATTTTCTTTTTTAATTTTGTAAACATATTAATGCAGCAGAATGAATCATGTAAGTCTTAACAAATCAATGTGTGT
>NW_008595539.1:0-35296 GCF_000691845.1 Merops nubicus
CCTCTGGAGCCGACCGAGAGCAACTTTTTGAACTGAGCTAAATCCATCTATTTATAATGAAGTCTTTCTTTTAAGCGTTTACTTCATTTCCTAGAACGGCGTAGCCCATCCTGCTGCAGTGAAGATTAGCACTGTTTTACACTAACGGAACGGCTCTGATAAGTATCTGATTGATAAAGACAATTAAAATTAAAGAAACGAGGTCCAGCGGGTACAGCTGCCTGCACCCAGACAGGTGCTGTGTACCTACACAGCTACCGCTCCGTCGGCACACAACTACTGCTGATTTTTTAAGGGCCCACCAGCAGTTAAACGTTCTGTGTTGTGTCGTTTTCGCCAGCTGCTAGAGCTCCAGCTGAGGTGACACCAGTGACGGGGGCTCTCGGAGCAGCTGCTCTCACCTCAGGATGTGGTCTGCCCCCCTGCAGCCTGGCCCTGGATCGCAGGGATTCCAGATGCTCCTACAGATGTCTGTGACTCATCCTACGAGGGCAGAACATCTGCCTGGGTGGGAGCATGTGATAACCTAGTGGGCACCAGCCTGCATTTCCTGTGGATGATCAGCACCTGATGTCGGATTTGACAGAAAAAGAGAAACACTGAAGGAAGTTTGGGCTAAGACAAACAACAAAAGCTAATCACAGAATTAGTAAGGTTGGAAAAGGCCTCTAAGACCATCAAGTCCAATTGTCAACCCAACACCACCATGAGCACTAAATTATGTCCAGTAGTACCAAATCTACAAGTTTTTTAAACCCCTCCAGGGATGGGGACTCAACTACCTCCTTGGGCAGCCTGGCCCACGGCCTCACCACTCTGCCAGGAAAGAAATTCTTCCTCATACCCAACTGAAACCTCCCCTGGTGCAACTTGAACCCATTGCCTCTCATGTCTGGTTACCTGGGAGAAGGGACCAACCCTAACCTCACTCCAGTCTCCTTTCTGTGAGTTGTAGAGAGCAGGAAGGTCTCCTCTCAGCCTCCTCCAGACTCAACAACCCCAGGTCCCTCAGCTGCTTCCTCACATAGGCCATGTTACCTATACCCCTCAGCAGCTCTGCTGCCCTTCTCTGGACACACTCCAGCCCCTCAAGGCCTTTCTTATCCTGAGGCATCCAAAACCGACCCCAGTCCTCAAGCAGTGGCCTCCCCAGTGCCAAGTCCAGGGGCACAATTATGCTCCTGCTGCACACGTTATTTTTGATACAGTTCAGGATCTTGGTGGCCTTCTTGGGCACCTGGGCACACATTGGCTCATGTTCAGTTGGCTGGTCACCAGCACCCCCAGGGCCTTTTCCACTGAGCAGTTTCCAGTCACTCCTCGCCGAGCCTGGAGCGTTGCCTGGGGTTGTTGTGACCCAAGTGCAGGACCCAGAATTTGGTCTTGTTAAACCTCATACAACTGACCGTGGCCCATTGAACCAACCTGTCCAGATAACGGAGTCCTAATCCTCCCTCTCCCCTCCTTGGCTTGGAACACAACTCATCCCTGCCTTTCTGGGATGAAGAGCTGTAGTGGCACACAGAAATGCAGAGTCAGGGAGAACCAGTAACAAACCTTCATTTCCCCCTTGAGAACTTCTCCCCTCTGTTAGAGAACGGGAAGATAATGTGTTAGAGAGGCAACTCACGGAATGACATTTTTGAAAAGGACCCCTTGAATGCTCTAGATATTTCACTAGAGATGAGATAATTTAGTTAAATTTACTACCAATAAATAGGAATAAGAAATCTACTTCCAAGGAAGCTTCCCTAGAAGTGAAATAAGGTTTCCCCTCACTTCAGATACAAAAAGTAGTCCTGCGTGCTGTCTACCCATGTGCTTCAACTGAAGGAGAACGTCCATTAATGGTGCTGAAGTCAATACAGCAGGCAACAAATCACCTGCAACGGATTCTGCCTTGCTGGGAAGATGAAGGTCACAAAGCCTTTTATGAATTATTTGTAGGCAACAAAAGCACTCTCCTAATTGGCAGTGTCCTATTAATCTTTAAGACTTTGACACGGTGTAAAAGCTTATAGAAACGACACTTCTGGGATGGTACCGAACAAAAAGGTTGCAGCTGGTTTTTTGCCTCACAGGATTTGTTATCCCAAAAGCTGCCACCACACATCTCCAGACCTAAGTAGCGCGTGGTATTTATCACAGAATCACCGAATCTTTAAGGCTGGAAAAGACCTCTAAGATCATCAAGTCCAGCCATCAACTACCATGACCACTAAACCGTGTCCATATGTTTTTTCAACCCCCCAGGGCTTGTGACTCCAACACCTGCCTGGGCAGCCTGGGCCAAGGCCTTGCCACTCTGCCTAATATCCAACTAATTCTTCCTAATATCCAACTGAAATCTCCCTTGGCTCAACCTCAGCCCATTTTCTCTTGTCCTATCACTGGTTACTTGAGAGAAGAGATCAATCCCCACCTCACCCCAAACTCCTTTCGGGTAGAAAGAAAAATGGTTTTTATTAAAGAGAAGAACATTATGATTTTTAAGCAGGGGAACTAGAAGTTTTATGTGGCAGAGCATGTTGAGTATACCCAAATTCAAAGATATTCTAGACCAATGCTTCAGATTAAACTAGCAGTTTATGGAAGGTATCAGGGAAGTCTTAGCCCCTTAAGATATAAACTGGAAGAAAAATCCATACCTACACTATTAACAAAATGCTTCTTCAAATGAGCAAGTTTCTTAAGCATGCCAAAGCTTTTAGGGAAAATATTTCTGATATATACAGCTTTTAATATAGAGATAATCCCTGAATTTGCATTAATACAACACATTTTATGGATGCTAGAGAAGAATAAGAAGGGATATTTAATTTTTCCAATTTAAAATACTTAAATTTTTGGTGGGATGTGCAGCTGATGAGGAAGACAAAAAACAATATTCTGAATGTGTCCAGAGCAGTGCTGAACAAGACAGGGTGTGCACAGAGTGCATTTGCTACACAAGGGCATTAAAGTTCAAAGTCCAATATAAATTCCCCTCTCTGTTCAAAGATACATATTTCTTCAAATTCTTTGAAAAAGCAAGTTGGATATTGTCTACGAATCACCCACTGCTCAGTGGTGCTGTGCAGACACTAATAAAGAAATCTTCTTTATAAAAGACTTCATATGGAGAAGTTAAGTCTTCTTTATTAGACCAGTAGTCACTGGTCTACAGGTTTTATTAATACTTGTCAAATGTGGCCTCATGACCAACTTGGACGCTTCACATCAACTAATAAAAACCTGGTGGCAAATGCTGGGAGCTTCATGAATTTCTAAGTCAGCACTATGTCCTAAATTCTATGCAAATAACTCCCAGCAGCTCAGTGGAAACTGCCATTCATTACTTCACCAGCTGGAGATACCCTTAACCAAGCCAAAATCAATAATCAATGCATCAACATACCCAGAAAATACAAAATATTGACATTAACCCCAAATGAATGTAAATTCTGTCAGTTCCTTCTGTTCTTCTACATATTGATAGTTGCAGAGACAATTACATGCTGTAGTATCTCTGCTTCACATGAGGACTTCCCATAGGACTGCACACACTCTTCATCTCTCTCAGGCAGATAAATACCCGGATCTATAGATAAATGCTTCAACAACTGGAACTTTAACACAACAGCATCCCCTAGAGGTAACCAAAAATCCACAGCAGTCTTTCTGAACCACCCTGGACTGCACATCGAAGTACATCAGATGTGATTCTATTGAGCCCACACAGCAGACGAGTAGTTCAACCTCTTAGTGATCTTCTGATGCAGCAAAATTCAGTCTTCAAAAAAGAATCTCGTACTAAAGAAGTATTCTGAGGCGAGGAACTCACATGAGGAAAAAAAAAAAACAACCAACCAACCAAACAAAAAAAACCCAAAAAGGTGGTTCTCATGAGCAGGTAAATCACCATTGTCAAAATCAGGGGGCTAAATAGGTAAAAATATCAGAACTCTCCCTCTTGGAGAATACACTGGTATACTTATGAAAATAGGGTGAAGCTACTTGCGCCATGGCCTCAACCACCTACAGGGAATCCCAGCATGGCTGTGGGGTTGGAAGAGACCTCTGGAGATCATCTCATCCAGCCTCCCTGCTCCAGCAGGTCACCCACAGCAGAGTGCCCAGGATCACATCCAGGTGGGTTTGGAATCTCCAGAGAAGGAGACTCCACAACCTCTCTGGGCAGCCTGCTCCGTGCTCTGCCCCCATCACACCAAAGAAGTTTCTCCTCCTGTTGAGATAGAACCTCCTGGGTTCCAGTTTGTATCTGTTGCCCCTTGTCCTGTTGCTGGACACCACTGAACATCAGAGTGTGAACCCAGCCTCCTGACACCTGCCCTTTAGCTCTTGATCAGCATTGATCAGATCCCCTCTGAGTCTTCTCTCCTCCAGGCTGCACAGCCCCAGGGCTCTCAGCCTGTCCTCGGCACAGAGAAGCTCCAAACTCCTCAGCATCTTGGTAGCCCTCTCTGGACTCTCTCCAGTTCCTTGTATCTCTTGAACTGGGGAGCCCAGAAGTGGACCAAATACTCCAGAGGTGGCCTCCGAAGGGCCGAGTAGAGGGGCAGAAGAACCTCCCTCAGTCTGCTGGCTTCTCCATGCACCCCAGGACACCACTGGCCTTCTTGTCTGCAAGAGCACCCTGCTACGCTCCATGCACATTGTCTAGACTGGCTGGGGTCCAGCCACGAGGACCAATGTCCCTTGGCAGAGAGCTGGAGCACATCAGGGGCACTCCTGCTGCACTTCTCTCAGCTTCTTTTCATCTGAACAGAATCTATTTTATAGTGAGACCACTCTGGGGTGCAGACCAAAGAAGGGCACTTAGGAGAGTCATTCTGAAAGCAAACAACTGCCCCAGCTAAAGCCCTGCTGCAGATGTACCCATGGCTGAGGAGAAGAACCAGGTATTTTTCACATTTTAAAAAATGTCTAGGAGGTTGTTGTGTCACTAAATGCTGCTAAAACTTTTCTGCCATAAAAATATATAGTCCTGGCTTATTTGAGCAAGAATAGGACCTAGCAGAAAAATCCTTATCTTTCTCTATGATTTATCGATCTGAATTTTTGCAGGAGAAAAAAAGGCAATTGCTTAATGTATCAAGTCTATAGTATCTACAGATTTGTCAGTAAGAGTGTTTGAGGTGCTTTAGAACAATCACCTCCACACAAGCTGCCATGGGGGAGTGACTCTGTTCTGTCCTGAGAAAATGGTTTGGGTGCCGCTTTACTACCTTGGTCACAACTGAGGCTTCACCCTGGATCATCAGCAAAGAGCAGCTACTTTTACAGCGAGCAATTTTGCAACGGAGAGAAAAAACAGAGTCTTTATAGAGGTGAGACGTGCTGATGCACAACAGCCGCAGCACTGCTCAGCGTCACTCCAGTTCTGAGGGGACAAAACCCCCCATGGCAGGTCCCGACCTTGCAGAGGCCTTTGTGATACCACCCCACTACCTGGTACCTCAAAGGAGGAGGGGAGAGGAACAAAACAAGAGTCCTTGGCTAGAGGTTTTACCTTTTTTAAGGGAAGGAGAGACCAGTTTTGGTCAGCAGCTGCTAGATGGCGATGTGCCTGAAGGGAAAACGCTGCTCAGCCTTTCCATCGCTCAGCTGCACCTTGCTCAACCTGCCCCGCCATTCTTGTTACTTCAGTCAGAACACTGAAAAATAACCTAACAGAAACTCTCTTCTAAGCATGATGGGGAGTTTGCTTTTAAATACATCCAGATATGCTAAGGCACCACTTGGGAGTGCTGCATCCAGCTCTGGAGACCCCAAGACAAGCACAATGTGGACCTGATGGAGCAGGGCCAGAGGAGGCCACGAAGATGATCTGAGGGCTGGAACCCCTCTCCTACGAGGCCAGGCTGGGAGAGCTGGGGTTGTTCAGCCTGGAGAAGGCTCTGGGGAGACTTTATCGTGACCTTCCAGTATCTGAAGGGGGCCTACAAGAAAGCTGGGGAGGGACTTTTTACAAGGGCTTGTAGTGATAGGACAAGAGGTAATAGCTTCAGACTGGAGGACAGGAGATTTAGATGAGAAATTGGGAAGAAGTTCTTCACTAGCAGGGTGGTTAGACACTGGCACAGGCTGCCCAGGGAATTTGTGGATGCTCCATCACTGGAGGTGTTCAAGGCCAGGCTGGATGGGGCTTTGAGCAACCTAATCTACTGGGAGGTGTCCCTGCCCATGGCAGAAGGGTTGGAACTAGATGATCTTTAAGGTCTCTTCCAACCCAACCCGTTCTATGATTCTATGAAATACAGTTAAACTGTATTAAACATGCAGGAAGTTCAGAGGCATGGTAAGGAAGATGACATCTGACTGTTTCTTGCAAGCAGCTGTCTCAACAGCTGTGCCACCGAGGTCTGCACAGCATAACACAACTAAATCCCTCACTCAGTCAAATACTACAAAACACACCGAATTTACACTTTTTACAAATCACTAATTAACGGCAACTGCACCATTGAATTGAAGACACCAAACCACACATTCTTCCAGATCACTTTTTGAAAAAAATACATAAAGGTACATTGCGAAGAGATTTTAATTACATTAAAGAACCTTCAACCTTTCACAGCCTAAAAAAAAAAAAAAAAAAAGGAAAAAAACAAAACAAAACAGAACAAAACAAAACAAAACAAAACAAAAAAAACAGACCTTCACAGCCCACCAGGTAGAAGACTGCTGAAGTAAAGCTCTTGTTTTACCTGCCCTTTACTAGCTGAAGGTTCATGGCATTACAGAACACAAAAGATAGTTTTGTTATTACCAGTTCCTCAAGACTGCAATATTAGACTTAGACCAAATATTAATTTGTAGCACAATACTCTGTATATTCTCTTCCATTCTTTTCATACCCTAACTTAGGCAATCCTGCTTAAAAAACAAACACAGCAAGAAAATGTGAGTGTGCACATGGACGTAACTACATCCGCACTCAGACTGCTGGGTAACTCCAGTTACAAAGCTCTCTACTCCTGAAGGACCAAGCCAGCCCGGTTTCAGTTCCCTACTGGCCTGATAAGAATAGAACCGCCAGAGAAACCAAAAACACGATGCCCAAACATATAGAACCGTAGAATCATTTGGGTTGGAACAGACCTTCAAGATCATCAAGAGCAACCATCCCCCTTCCAGCACTGCCAGGTCCCCACTAACCCGTGACCCTCAGCACCACATCTCCATGGCCTGGAAACCCCTCTAGGGATGGGGACTCCACCACTGCCTGGACAATCCTGTTGGGGAAGACATTTTTCTAGAGTTGCAAGTTCTTGTAGGACCCACAAATGGATGGTAGTGGCTTGTCTGAACTGGGAGACTGATTTTTGGTTTTTTGGATTTCTGGGTTTTAAAGATTTTTTTTTTAAATGTTTAGCTGTCCTGTAGTTCTTAGTTTGTATTTACATGCCTTCTTGAAGACAGAGATGTTAAAAAGCCTCTCACTGTGAATGTAAATTAAAACACTGATCGAGATCACTTATTTGGAAATTTGTAACCATTTAGAACCAGCCATTTCATATCAGATTAAAAAAACCAATTAAGACATCTAACAACTCAAGAAGCTTTTGGTTAATTAAAGCCTGTCCTCATCGGCAAGAATCCTCTCCCTGTTTCCCCATTGTCTGTTTGCAGGGACAAGCAGTTTTCTGGAGCTGGTGTTTATTCTCTTAAGCTGGGCTGAGAATGCTTTAAAATGCAGCTAGAATACCTAACAGATAAATCTGGTTTATCTAAGTTGAAAAATTGTTATTTGCTAATTAAAACCTTGATAATCTTTCCCGTCATTTGCATACTAATTTAAATTTCTGAAGGGTTGATGATAATCACAAACATAATTTATCTTGAACCTCAAAGAGTCTCGAACACCATCAGAGACTCCAGATGCAAAGAGCGAAGCGTTAACTTTGCCATGCCCTAATATTGTGTTAAAAGGGCAAAGAAAATACTTCATATTTTTTTCAATATGAGAAGGAGGAAAAAAAAAAAAAAAAAGAGCTTATTAAAGAAAATAAGCCAATTCTAAATTTAGGAGCCAGACCATGTTTAGAGGGTAGACTTCCAAATTACTGTGCCTATCCCTCAGCTTTGGGAAGAAGCAAATCCAGTTTCAAAAAACCACTAATTACAGGGTTTAGGAATAAAGCAAAGAGCTCTAAGGTAGCTAGAGTCTTTGAAAAGATTTCCCTTTTCTAGCTAGCTTGGTGAGACATCAAGATATACTCACAGGACCAAATTCAACTTCAATGTCAACATATGTAAATCTACTTAATTGTGAGGAGTTGACCTTGCTTGTACAAAGCCTGGGTATTACAGGCAGCACAGCTAGCAACCTTATAAATGAGATAAAACCATGAATCCCAACTCTATCTGGCTAAGAACCATGCAGTAAAATGAATTAGAACTTCTGTTACAAAACAAATTAACTTTGGCTTTTAAACATTAATTACTTAACCTAAATGTTAGGATGAAAATGTTAATAAGTACCTATTACCAAAACAAATTATGTGACTTGCAAGCTACGGCTTCATTAAATTAAAATGAAATTTCATTCATACGACTATTCTTTTCCAATTGAGGGTCTTGTTCTCTAATATTTAAAAAGTTTTTGACCTTAAATTATTTTACCACACTAAAAAAAAAGCAACTCTAAACACACACTCACTTGTCCCAAATTGGAGAGCTCACAAAAAAAACAGCCACCCAGAGGAGATGGTGCTGGATCTATTGTCCTCCAGGTCAAAAATGGCCCGAGCCTACAGGTACACAGGGTAAGATGTTTTTCCTTTCAGAAAGGCCATTTTAGTCTCAAAATCAAGCCTAGAGAATGCTGAAAATTCTCCATCAAAACTATTTTTCATTGGAAATAGCACCAGTTTTCCTCACTGTGCTTTTGCTTTTTTAAAAAAGAGTTTAAAATAAATTTTCCACATTTTACATTAAACGAAAAAAAAATGCAATGTTTTAATTATTTTTTATTAACTCGTGACAAAACAGCATAACGTGGGGAATTACATTTGCAGGTATTTCACATGTCTCTCCCTCTCTGCACAGCTGGCACACCGATCACAAACCACCTTGAACAGAAGAGATCATTACACAGCATGGAAAGTGTAACAGCAACGTGGGGCTTCCAAACCACAGTGCTCAAAGTGACATTTGAAACCCAAACGTCAGCTTTTGATACATCAAAAATCGGCTAAAATTTCCCTTTGATGAATGCTGCCCATGCCACAGATTTTACTCAACACAATGTGGAACCACAGACAGATGCTGCAGTAATTTGGGAGTGAACGCTAGCAGAGCACAGAACTTTTCTCATTTTTTATCACTTCCTTGGTTTTAATCCTGTTTTCAAGGAAAACATTTGTTTCACACCTCCTGTCACTCTCCTTGCCCCAAAATCTGAAATAAAGGCCAAGTTTTAATCCCCTTCCGAAGACAGCCAGAGTCCTCACAGATAAATGTGCTCCTGTTCTTTCCCTGCCAACAGCTGGCAGGGAGAGAAGACTGACTATGGCTCAGGTCACCACTTGGGGAAAAGAAGAACTCAACTGCTGCCCATTCTGCTTGGTGGCCACTAGCTGGATGACATGGCCATAGCTCAGCTGAGGAGCACGCAGGCCAACTCCAGCTACTGAGGAGGAAAACACAGGCACAGAAGGAAGGATCAGAACTACCAAATTTTTGATGGCAAAAAAGAACTTGGGTGTGCAGACCTATGGACATGTGTCAGATCTTTTCCCAAGACTTGTAACCATCACCCCTTCAATGCTGGACATTCAATGCTTCCCAAATAAGACAAAATATTCCACGTTGTCCCCAAAATTTCCTCAGCCTTTTAAAGTGTCTCACATTTAACATCCCCTTTCACATATCTAGAAGCTTCTCCCTCTCTTGACAACCTCAACAGCCTTACTTAATGTATGTTCCCCAACTGCCCTAGAATCCCACCCCTCTCTTCCTGCACTAAGCACCTACTTTTCTCATCAACCTCAACTTAGAGATCACCCCGGAGCCTCCCACCCCACCCCAGAGCCTCCAACCTTCTCTCACACCACAACTACCCAGCTCTTCCCAATGAAAGCGATCCATAATCCAGACCTTAAAATTCACTCTGACTTTTCACCTCTATACAAGTTGCAAAGCGTCTCTAGTTCTGGTTGCCACCAATCCTGTATCACAGAATGGTGGGATGTGGAAGACACCTCTGGAGACCATCTCATCCAGCCCCCCTGCTCCAGCAGGTCACCCACAGCAGGGTGCCCAGGATCACACCCAGGCAGGTCTGGAGTCTTCTCCAGAGAAGGAGACTCCAGAACCTCCAGATCCGCTCAGCTACATGAACAGGGACTCAAGATAAGCACTACTTGCTTCTAATAACCTTTTGCCCCCATACTGCTGGAGAAAGGCAAAGTCATCCTGGGTATAACTGAGTCTACATACTCCTCCTTGAAGAGGAGAGGCTAATAAAGGCATTATTTGATGACAGGACTGGTAGCTAAAGAGGAAGAGCTCCTAACAGCCCTAGCATCTCCTTCCAATAAAGATCCATTGTAGGTAAAAGTCCCCTATACACAGATCCCAGCTCCCAAGCGAGAAAAAAGAAAATCAGCTGTAGGAGGCGAGCGGAGTGGAACCAAGACTTACTGTCTGAGCCCACCTAGCCCTCGGCCATTTCTCACTCCACAAAGTGATGAACATCACAATGTACATTTTTGGGTGTGGTATCATGAGAGAACCCAAACAGTTACTTCCTGTAATTAGTGCAGCTATTCCATCCACTCCCCTCAAGTCCCATCCATTAAGGCTGTTGGTGTGTAGGTCACTTGGGTCGCCTGAGTGACTGGAGGGTTGAGAACACTTTAGATTGACATGCTACAAAGCATTCACTAGATAATACTGGTGCCCACCTGGCTGGAGAAGTCTCAAACCCCTGAACGTTATCGTTCCTTCTCCTTTTACACATACAATGCATATGAGAGTTGACGCATCACTGAAAAAAATGTTTTCTTTCAGAGAGGCAGAACGTGACATTTATTAACACCGTGGGGTACCCTACACGTGTGAGGGTCTTCAGTGTGTGTGACAATGAAATAATTGTATGGTCAAAACCCACAAACCACACGTTTCCCACACGTGGCTTGTAAATCAGGGTGACAATACCCATATGTAACACCCTGGAAGGTTGTGGTGATTAGGACTGGTCCCAGTGGTCCCCTTTTCTTCCATAAAGCAATGAATAGATTACTCAGAGATAACAGCATCCATCTTGAACCAAAATATCATCTTACTGCTAATAGTATTTACACAAGCTGAATATCCATCTAACTCAGGCCTGCACTCAGAAACTTCAGAATTGCCTTGAAGGAAAAGAAAAATCAACACAAAAACAAACAAACAAAAAGACGACATTTGCAGTTAGCAACTTTTTTTTTGAACGATTAATTTCTATAACAAACAAAGCAAATTCTCTTTTGGTTTGTTGTTTTGTTGTTTGTTTGTTTGTTTGTTTGTTTGTTTGTTTTTTATTCTAATTCCATCACACAGGCTCTAAATGAGGATCCTGATATCACTGACACTGCTTATACTGCAAACCTTATCAATAAAATCTAACTAGGAATATGAATGTATTAATTCAGACTTAAGTAACGACCATATGCCAGTGTGGAACAGGAATTAAACTGTCCAGAAATCCACTGGACAGAACTCCCTGCACCCTGCCCTTTCACAGACCTAGGACTTAGCAGGACAGACCAGACATTGTACTCAACTCTTCAAGTTTTGCCTTCCACCCACAACGTAAAATTATGGCTCACATTTACTGTATCAAATTCCATTTTGGGACATGGTTAGAAACTAAACCAATCCAATCCCATTGTGAAATAAGGCAGCAGAGAATGACTACATTTTTCAGCAAGGTTAAAGTGTTTTCTAGACCTTATTTCTGCAAAAATATCCTTTTGGTATGACTCCACCCAATACAAGATAATATGAACTAATTTACTATACTAAATATTAGTATTTGCCTACAGACAATTCTTAGGAAAAGATAATATATATTCTTTATCAACTTTTAAGATTGCCAGTATTATAATTCTTCAGCCAACTTAAGAACATAACTTTCTTTGCCAGAAATAATAAGAAAACTATTAAAAGTTATTTTTACATTTAGAAGAGGAAGGGGAATCTTCTCTTGATGTGATTCTTATGAGACAGGACAGAAAGCCCCACTTAAGCATGATGATGTGACTTCAAGGTAAAACTACATTTTCAGTGATTCACTAGCACATTTTTTCGGAGGGAAACGGTCGGGCAAAAGCCTAATTACATCATAATGTTGCCAAAAATCCTGGGCTTGATGTTTGCAGAAGTTAGAGAAATTGAACTGTCCTACGAAAACAATTGCTCAGGCTGGGTGAGGACAATGAAATACGGTGTCACATCGTGGGTCTGAATTGCTGATTTGTTGAAATGGTGATAAACGAAGAAAGAAACAGACACAACATGCACCAACAAGCCTTTCAACTGTGCATGGAAGTACTATACCGTACCCTCAAAAATCAAAGGTGCTCAGTTTACAACCTTAACATCCAGCATAAGTGAGTTTTATGTCAGCTTGGAATCGGTCAAGAAGCAAAACTCCAACACGTGTGAGCAGCCCCGACTGAACTGCCCCAGGAGCTACACACAAAGACCAGAGTCTAGTTTTCCTAGTACTCTCAGCTGCCTTCCCTTGGCTTTGTTTTAAAAGAAGTAGCAGCAAAAAGGTCACAAAACATCGTAAATCTAAAAGCCAAAAACCCTGAGCTGGAGATATTCTCCTCCTTCCATTACATGTCCTAGCAAGTTTTTAGGATAATGCTACATATGATTTTTAAAATCTAAAAATGTTTAAAGAGTATTGTAATGACTGTGAAAACCAAGTACTCTCAAAGTGGAAAAAAAAAAAAAAAAAAGCCAGGAAAAGGCTTTTTTGGGGTAACCCTGGTTTGCCACCCTTACACACTTGTACTGCACAATCCTGTTTACCTCCCAGACTATTATTCCTACAGAACCTCACCTCATTCTATGTAAAGAAAGATTTACTGGTTCTGGTCCCGAATAATGACTGAATTGAATCCTATGGTGTTGTAAAGATTAATTAAAGGTTTATGAAGCTTTGTGGCAGTGCAGTGCTGAGTGCCATACAAAAACCTGCAAGGAGCTGAATAATCCTGCCTGTTGAGCTTTGTTTGAATACTGGGCAGAAAACAAAGTTTAGGCTCCACAGTAAGCAATGAGGAAAGAGCCACCCAAATATCAAACAGGTCTTTCGGTAGGCACTGTCCTCCTCAGTGAAGGAGACTAAGGCTTTACAGCAGAGATGGCTCATGGTATGGAGTGCTCTATACCATCCATTTCTAACACAGGAGCTGAATTTAATCACCTTCTATAAAATTTCTTTTCCACACAGTATTTCAGTACATGTGATTTTCCTAACAGGCCTAGTTAAAAGAAAAGAACAACCCCCAGGCATTGTCCCCTCCTGCTCCACAAAACTCATGCCCACAAGAATTTGGTCATTCATTCAGAATAAAGATGTAAGAAAAGAGCTTTGTAAAAAAGAAAAAAAAAAAAGCCACACCACCTTACTTTAGACTTAGCATTGAAAAAAATCATCTCTCAGGCTCTTAAAGTTTGTTGAAAATATAATGTACTGAGATTAGGATTTTACAAAGCACCTAATCACTAAAAAAGCCCATGAAAACAATCAGTTCTACCTATTCCAGCTATGTATTTGAAGATACGTACATACATCTATATGCACACACCTGTACCTACGATGACTTCTGAAAAACAGGCTCATTTTCCTCCATATCATCACCTCAGTTTATTAAAGCAGGACTGATGTGAAATAGATTTCCCCACGCATAAATAAAAGTACAGCAACACAGAACCTTCACGATTTACAGCTTAAAGACAATCTATTTTACTTGTTTTGAAAACACTTCATTTTATCACATACTTTACTCAAGTAGATACCCTACTAAATCATTCTATGTTCTCAAGTGTATTTTAAAATACACTTCTGACAACACTACCCAGTGGAATAAGGACAGAAAAGTTAAAACTGTTTAAAACAGGAAAAATTCAAATTACTATTCTTTTTCCATTTTCAATCAACATAAACCAAATCCTCCAAGAATCAAATCAAAAACAAACCAAATCCTCCATGAAACAATGTGAAGATCCTGTAGCAAAGAAAGCAAAGCAAATATTGCCACCAAAATGAATCCTGCAGGCCACAGTGGAAGAGGATGAGAGGAACAATTCACTGCATCTCCTGCACGTGAGAATGCGTTTGTCACATCAGGCAAGAACCCCCCGTGATGCCCATGCACACGTACCCACCAAAGCACAACGACAACTATTTGAAAATAAAAAAGAAATGCAACAAAAACAAGTTTCCATTTAGAACCAGGTTCAAAAACTCCATTTCTCTTTGAGTCCTTCTCTGCCAGTCATGGATTTAAACCCCTGAGTGGTGATGCTGTATCAGGAACCAGCAACTCAGGCAAGAGAGATCTCCACACACAGACACAGGAGTTGCAGCACTCCTGCCTTCAGCTCCCAACACATTGTCCATGGCCCAAAAGCACAGCTCTGCCAACCCGACCTCTCTACTGCTCAGAGCAGCTCTGGGGCAGGGCGAGAGGAGCTGGAGAGAGCAGCTAAACCCTGCTGCTCCTCCACAGCCACATCGGACCCTCCTGCCCCACCTGCAGCCACTCGACACGCACCTCACAAGAGCTGGGGATGGATAACCAGCCGTTTAAACCCGCGGCACTGGACACAAAGAAGATTTCCAAGTATTTCACACAAATGACTTAAGAAAACTCAAATGCAGGGAGACAACAGTGCTGGGGTCAACGCAACGAAAGCCTCATGTGCCTGGAACGGTGTCCTAGTGCATGTGAAACAGCTCCATATTTCCACATATGATAACAGACTCTATGAAATAAGTCAAATTAGGAGGCTCCACCACTGCAAACTAGAACCTAGCAGTGACCCTTTTCCCCCTCACGTTCTTTATGTTGCAACTCCATAATTCTGCAAAGTTTTGCAATACTGACGTTTTTCTTTGAGCCCCATTTCTCCCAAGGGCAGCTAAAGAAATTGCACATGATTTATTTTGATTTTTTCATCTTTTAATTCTAGCACATAAACAAAGAACCATGTAAATTATGCCTCTAAGTGAATCCAAAAGCTCGAAACTAGGAAGCAGTGAAAACTTTAACTGAGCCATTCTGAAAGCCAGTCTTGAAGTGCTCAAGTGTTTGGCTTTGGCAGAACACAAAAACTTTATGAGTCTAGATGGATAAATACAATAAAAATACATTTTCTTCCCAGGTGTGCGATTCATCTACTGCACCCAAGCATTTGGGTATCTTCTGTCTCAGGACAAACTTGTTTATCTTAAGCTTTCTTAAAAATCAGATATTCAGACAACCATAATACACCACTGAAGAAATTATCATATGGAAATACTTATGATAGAGGTCACTAAATTGTCAAATCGCTCTGGTGGGAAGAGACCTTCAAGATCATCAAGTCCAACTGTTACCCCAGCACTGACAGGTCCCCACTGACCCATGTCCCTCAGCAGCACATGTACATGGCATTGAATCCCTTCCAGGGATGGGGACTCTACCACTGCCCTGAGCAGCCTGGTACAGCCCTGGAAAACCCTGGCAGGGAAGACATTTTTCCTAATGTCCAACCTAAACCTCCCTTGGTGCAACTTGAGGCCATTTCCTCTTGTCCTGTCACTTGTTCCTTGGGAGAAGAGCCTGACCCCCACCTGGCTCCAGCCTCCTGTCAGGGAGCTGTGGAGAGCCAGAAGGTCTCCCCTGAGCCTCCTCTGCTCCAGGCTCAGCAACCCCAGGTCCCTCAGCTGCTCCTCACCACACTTGGGCTCTAGACCCTTCCCCAGCTTTGTTGCCCTTCTCTGGCCACACTCCAGCCCCTCAAGGTCCTTCTTGGAGTAAGAGGCTGAAAACTGAACCCAGTACTCAAGGTGTGGCCTCCCCATTGCTGAGTACAGGGGGACAATCCCTGCTCTAGTCCTGTTGGCCATACTAGTGCTGACAAGCCAGGATGCTGGTGGCCTTCTTGGCCACCTGGACACACTCTGGTCCACGTTCAGGCTGTCAACCAACCTCCCCAGGTCCTTTTCTGCTGGGCAGTTTCCAGTCACTCTTCCCCACACCTGGAGCACTGCAGGGGATTGTTGTGACCCAAGCACAGGAACCATCCCTTGTCCTTGTTGAACCTCATACCATCAGCCCTGGCCCATTGATCCAGCCTGGCCAGATCCCTCTGTAGAGCCTCCCAACCCTCATGCAGATCAATACTCCCATTTAACTTGTTGTGATCTGCAAAGTTACTGAGGGTGCCCTCGGATCCCCTCATCCAGATCATTGATTATGATCTGAAATTAAAGAGAACAAGCCCCAAAGGCCCCAAGTCCTAGGAAGGTATTTTCCAGTAACTTCCCACCAAGAGAAGAAAGAATGCAACTGAACTGAAGCCATGTGATCAGCATTTTTGTTTTAAAACTTTTATTGAAAAGGTGAATTTTCTAACATCTTATACGGACAACAGATTAGAAACATTCTGCACATGGAACTTCATCTTCCAAGGAACCCTGCAAACAAGACTACGCAGAGTTTCCTCCCGAGGCAAGTATCACACTGACGTGGCAGCTGGAGAAATCCAGGCAGGAGGATGAGATCTCCCTACGGGCACAGAAGCCAGCCCATTCCTGACTCACTATGCCGGGCCAAAGACCACATCTTGCTTTCATCCCTGTAGTAATTAAAAATAAAAGAATTCTTGATCTGTATATTCTCTTCAGGCAGAACCTGTCCGACCTGTTAACTTACTGACAATGTATTTTAACAAGTCACGGGCATTCAGCCAGCAGAGAACCTTTATGAAAAGAATCCTGGTGCTACATGTTTCTGGTTGAATACCCGCCCCTTCTTCCTTACTCCAGACCGTGTTCATTCTGCAGATCACCCTCTCTAGTTTTGGATGATGGGGGGATATAAATTGTGCCAGGCTCAATTTATATCCTAGAGTAGGTAATGCCTTCTCTAAACTTTGCTTACAAGACTACAAAGAAATTAATTCAGTCATCAGGAAACAAACGCTTGTAGGATCATTTTATTCTGCCTTGATTAGAGAAAGAGGAATAATATCTATTTTAAGAAAACCTTTAAGGTGGTAAAAATTCCTAGAAAAAATAGTGGAAAAATACCAGGAGGGAGAAGATTTGGTCTCCTCAAGTGCAGCATGCCTTTACCCTCTGCAAACCCAACTAGAGTGAGAAAAGTGAGTGAAGGCAGCTAACTCCTGCCTGCAAGTCCTGATCTGCAAGCCTAGGATTGCATCAACTAAAACGTTGCTGTAGACAGCCCTTGGGAAGCTGGTTGAATTGCAAGTCTGCTGACACTCTTGGATTCTTCTTGTGAACCTTTACACATCTCGGTGAGCGCCATCTGGTTCTTCACTTTAACTACAAAAACCATAGCCTGGCCTTGGCCCCAGGAAGACATCCTTTCACAGTTTCTTTGCATTTAATTGGGATATGTCTGACTCTGCCAAGATCAAATATAAGAAAGCTCCTCAAAATGAGCACTCTATATCCACACACATCACATCAATTAGAATTTCACAACACTGGCCATGGGAATAAGCATTGGCAAGACTGCAGCCTTGGTAAAAAATCTGCAGTACAGATGATCCCAAGATCAAAGTTCACCTTAGAGACTTATCATCGGCAGGATTCAGCTACAAAGAGCAACATACCATCAGAGTTACATCACACAACCACACCAACATAGCTCTCCATGTGTACACACCACTTCCTGAGGGAAAGCTACCTCCGTGGGGTAGCCCGAGGAACATAAACAGGGTGCTGAAGCCATGCCTGCTGATTTTCCTAAACGAGTAATTCACCCGAGTGTTTTGTATTTTGTCAGCCTCCAGCAGATGTGCCACCAGGAAATTCATGTCATTAGTAGTATAAAAGAGTAGAGCAGGTCAACTGGGCTGCCAGTGTCTACCACCAGACTGACACATCATTCCCTATCAAAAATGCTGTCTCGTTATTTCTCTTAAATTTTATACCATCAAGAAAATCCACCTCTGAGGAGCTATCTATGGTCTCTGCTTTCCTCCATTCTCCTCTGAACACAAACATGTCCAGGAGGAAGAGGAATTTTCACAGTTTAGCACCATTTTCACAACCGCATCATCACGCTCTACTTCCACAGTGGTCACTGTGCTCGTCGTTCACGGGCAGTAATAAATTCACTTTTATCCACCACTTTCTCCTGAGGTTTTCCACACACTTAACAAAGTTTCTGTATTACAGGAGTTGTGCTAATTTTGACTTTATTCTGTCCTCCCAGACAGGCCAACCAGCTCAGCTTAAACCCTGCTTGATTTAGGTTTCCTTTGACTGCTTGAAGATGGAATTTGTGTCTGGAATGCCTGTGCACTGGAGACAATCCCAAAGAAACCAATTAGCCTGCACAGCAGCTGGCTCAGAATTAAATATCAGGAATGCTACCTGAGTGCCGACAGAGGTTGTTAGATAGCTGAACCTCTGCAGAGTTCCGAGGAGAAGAATTACTAGCAAAAAAAAAAAAGTGCTACAACTCAGCTAATGGTGTTGCATAAGAAACAAATTTTAAAAATAATTTCTGTATTTTCTGATGCCAGGGCAAGAACCTGTGTAACAATGTTCACCATAAACTCAGCAAGGTGGTGGTTCTAGATCAGCAGCTTGCAGAGTCAATAGATGACAGTGAGGTCTCACAAGTGAAATAAGCCCAAAGTTGCACAGAAACCTTGAGTTCTTATCTTCACACACTGACATGGACACCCCTCTAATATTCCAATTCAGAAGGTTGTTCTTGATCTGATTTGGTTCAACTGCAGACAGCCCTATGATGACTTGAGTCAATTAAAACAGTTCTATACTGATGTAGCCTGTCAATGACAGGATTAACTCAGAACTCCTATTTTGCCATCACAAGGGTCTGCACCAGCTCCACAAAGCTGGTTTATTTTGAGTAACATTTCTGGGAGGCAAGCAGCTTTGAGTCCCACCTGGAGAAGAGGCAGCAACTCCTGCACCAGCAGATCAGGGAGGAGGCACAACCCCCCACCCCCACCTTCCACCCAAACCTCTTCTCATGGAGAACTCCACCGGCCCATCACGCCAATGGTGACTAACGCTCGTCTGAAGCTCAGCCCAAAGCCTGTGGCCACTTGGACTGCTCTTGTTAGAAGCACAATGATAGTTTAAAGGTTTTCTGCGCAGCTAGGAACTGAGTTTGGATGAAGTTGGATGTTCTAGTGATGTGTGAGCTATACATGCAGAATAAAAGAGCTTCAAGAAAACGGTGATCGTTCTCGTGGGAATTTTATTCCACGTACTTGTCCAAAATTTCACCAGTAAAGTTGTGAGACTGGTTGTCACAGATTTAAACCATAGAAGAGTCACTATTTGCTTCATAGTAGTGACAAAACCAAACCCTATGGTCTGAAAAAAAACTCAGCAGCTAAAATATGACTGAAGCAGACCTGAATAAAGAGTGTTGCAGCTCCTAAAGGACGTTTTAAGCTGTTAGCGCCTTTCTTCCCAACCTCCAGCTTAATTCCCTGCAGAATTCCCAGTGCTTTTCAAGCTTTCTTCTTGTATGTTTCATTCAGAATAACCTGGATATTATGCCTTAAGAAATATTTATATACCTAAACTCTTACAATTTATAGGCTAAAACAACACTTCATACTGCTGCAAAGAAATCGTGCTAGGTGTACTAAGAATGCACAGAGCATTCCTCCACCCTCATTTTACTACATTTCTCACCACATCTTTCACTCGCTGTTAGCAATGCAGCTTTAAAAAAGCAAGTACCAAATCACAGCAAGGTACGTTTGGGTTAAATCTGATGACAGAAACCTCTGTTCCACTGTTCTAGGACAATTTCTCAACCAAAACAAAGTGTCTTCAAATTATTTCTTGCTATTTCAGCAAAATGCAAAAGAAACTCACATTTTAAAAAAAAATTATTATTGCAGGTAAGCATTAAATATTTTAATGATTTCATTACATGAACACAATTAATTTCAGTGCAATTTCTTGAAATTAAAATAATCTCAGTTACTCCACAAATGGCATTAAGTGGATTTCCCTGAAGCCACGCAAACAGCAGAAACATTAAGGGCATCCATTTACACCAAACATTTAATTAAATAGCTAGCTCATGGTACTTAATTCCAACACTAAGCTGTACATTCATTTTCAGCCTGCAATCTATGACCCACACGCTAAAGAACAAAAGAATAACCACACAATTCTGCTTCCAGAACGGCAGGCAGACAGACACGTGAGAACACAGAGGGCTGAAACTCTCAGGAGTAAAACTCTCAGCCATTTATGGATACCAAGTAATTTTTCCCTATTTTGCAGCAATTCTAGTTCAGAACCAGCTGGCAAGGGGCCCTAAGAATGAGACTAGGCTCAGAATTTTTTTCACATGCAGAGGCATATTTGGCTATCACAGACAAGGAGAAACCCTCTAAAAGCTGTTCCTGGGTAGCCTTAAACAATAAATAAAATAAATACATTTTAATCTATTAAAACAATTATATATTGTTATAAAACAATTCTTTGTGCCCACTTTCTTTTCTTTATGAGCACAGGTGTGTAAATATTTTCCTTCATATGTCTGTATTTAACCATTGGCTTAAAAAAAGCAAACAATAAAACACTCATCAAATCAAAACGCTGCTCTTGCAACCATAAAGACAGAAAACATGCAAAAAGCTCATTCAGTTTTGAACTAAGACCAGTAATTAGAGATAAGTAATCTAAGACAAAGAAATCATTACAAAATAGAGATTAGCAAAAGCTCCTTCTGAAGCTTCCATATATGTCACATCTTTTCATAAAAATAATGACATAGGAACTTTTAATATGAGGTCTGAGAAAAAGAATTAAACTTCTTGAAATCTTACCAGTACCATGATGTATTTTGCTTCACGGAGTGACAGTATCTCTGTCCTCAGAGATACTTCTTGGTTGCAGTAAAACTGCAGATCTGGGTTGGGGGTGGAGGGGGTGGTGGAAACACTAAGAGATTATGGAGGGGAAACTAAGAGAGAACACTTTCCAGTTATTTACTGATTTATTTTTAATTCTGGTTAGATACATTTGTCTTTAGATGTTGAGATGCTGTGTTTTGTACGAATGCAGTAAAAAGTCAACAAGTTTTTTTTTCTCCAGTATGGGAGACAAAGAGAATCCAAAGTTTCTTTCAAAAAAGTTACAGCTTTACTGGAGTTTTGAGACATCATAAACTAACAAAATGGTCAAAAAAGCAACCAAGAAGTGACCCACCTTAGTGACATAACCTTATCCTTTTTTCTGGGTATTCAAGAATGAGTGACTGGGTGAGTTATGGGGACAAACATAAAGGAAATAACCAAACTTGCTTAGAAAAAAAGATAAAAAGGCTTCATCGTTTTGGCAGAAGGGTCCTTATGGCTATTTCTGCTCTGGTAGAAATTCCAAGCAGTTATCTAGGCACTGAATTGAGTTCTTCAAGCACAGGCAACAACAAATATCCTGGCCATAAGAAGCTGTGAAAGGAGAGAGATAAAGGCCAGGAACTGCTGCATTCCCACAATTAACATTAACAACAGCTTTATAGTATTTGCAGATTGCAACAGGTAATAAAAATCAGTAAGTAGATGCAAGACTTTTTAAAAAGGTACTTATTTAACAACATTTGAAGTAAGTCACAAAGTAGCACCATTTTGTATAAGTATTTTGCACGTCAATCAACATGCAATTTCATGCCATAAAATGAAAATGGGAACCTTGCCAACTTAAAGGAGAGCAGACATCTGAAGAAGAAAAGGGAATAAAAAGTATGTAAAAATGTATTTAGAATCCAAATTGAGAAACATATAAAAGGTCTTCCACAAAATACTTTCTTTAGTTCTCTAAAACACGTTCATTCCATTGATAAAATATACAGGGAAGCCCATAGTACCTCACAGGGGAAAGCGAGTCTGCTGCAGTGGTCAGCAAGCCCTTCACTGCATCTGCTGGCACATCACCCTCCAGCTTTCGATAACCACCACCAAGTCCAGCGTGACCCCAGGATATCTCTCCTCACATGTCCTATTTCTGAGAAGTAAACCCAAAAATAATTTTAAAATAGACAAGCCAGCTTATCAGAAGATCAGATGGACATATGTATGCAAATATGAACAGATCACCATAAAAATCGAGTCTAACTAGGGAGATCTACACTGGAAGGGCATAAAGGCAGATAAATAACATTAAAGTTATTTCAGCACAACACTGCAGTTGTCAGGTATGTGTACAAATTTGTTTGCTCCTTCTCTGCCTATAGAGAATTAATTTCATTATCCTTCTTTGATCCTTCTCTAGAGAAGAATTAATTTAATTCTCCTTCTTTGCTCCTTCTAAGGAAGGAGATACGAAGCTTTGAAGGGAAAGTTAAACAAAGAAACATGGTGATTTTTGCCTCTTCTGAACGCACCAGAATTTTTGAACTTGTCAGCAAAGCTGCTGGTTGAGAAACCAGTATCGTGCAGGACTACCGTATTCAGCATTGATCAGCAGTGCTCAAGTACTGAAGTTTTCACACAGTAGATTGACAAAACATAAGCACATATGCAAATAAGACTGTGAACCACGTCACAGAGCATTTCCTCCTCTGCCTGAGCACCCTCATAAGCCCAGAGGTAACCCACACCTGCAAGCTGCTGCCTGTTCTCTCCCATAATCCACGATCCAGCTCTGAATCCAAGTCACAGCATGCCTGCAGGAACCCCAGCAGAGATTCCCCACACCTATGACACGCCAGCCCAGTTAGGCTGGATGGGCTGAACTGGTGCCTCGGGTGTGAGACAGCAAGTCACTGTCCATGGTTGGGAGAAACCCGCGACAGGCCATGGCCCGTCACGAGATGATCAGTTCTGCTGTGGTGGGACAGATCCCACAACCCAACAGAGAAGCAAATGATGACTCCCCCAAAAACACATCATGGCACAAATGGTTCTGATTTTAGGAGCAAACCATTTCCTATTTGCTGAAACATCGTGCCTTTCTCTGGCCTTATCAGGGGCCAATATTTCTTGCCACTTCCATTTTCCAAAATTCCATTAGTCAGAAGGTCAACCTTCTGTGGCTATTTTTAGCACCACAGATGTGCAGCATATTATACATTTTGGATGGGAATGTAATTATGCATATTTTTCAATGCCTAGCACAGCCATGCTTCTCTATTGTAATACAAGTAAATGTGAGCATACACTTATACTTCAATAATTCTGCCTCTAAACTACTCAGAACACCATCACCTTCTAATTAGTCATAGAATCTTTTACTGCTGACATTGTACTGTGCTTTTATGAAAGTGGGTATCGTGAGATTTGGTTGAATAACTACGGAAGCAAAAAAGAAATTCATAAAATTTCATTCCTGATGTCAAGCTACATTCCAGCTCCTAACTCTGCTGGCATGCTCTGGGAAGCGAGGAGCTAGTCTGGTCAGAGAATTAAACTGACCTTTAAAGGCAAAACGTCTGGTGGGAGCCATCAGAAGTTCAGTCAGATGGAGTAAGGCCACAGAACCGCCAGGCATTCATGTAACCAGTGACTGCTACTAACTCACAGAATGTCTATCAAGTACTTCTGTCAAGAAGAGTGAGCTCAGAGTTTTTCATCAAGATGAGTTATCTACTATTCTACACAAAAAAAACCAAACAAAAAAACCAAACCAAACAAACAAACACACACCACCAAAAAAACCCCCCACCAATCAACCCATCTATCGAGATTTTTGTAAAAAGGGTAAACAGCGCTTTTCCCTTCCACAAAAAAAAGACAGTGGAAAGCCCATAACTGAACTTCTTATTCAAAGACTGAAAAATTACATTCTTAAGCCAAATTTTTCACATATTTTATGTAAGAAAAGAACAATATTATCAATTTGTAACCATTTTATTAAGGACTGCTATAAATGTTGGTACATTTAAAGTTAACTATTTGACTATACTTCTAAAAAGAGTTCATCATTTTGAAATACAAGAATCATTTGGGTAGGTAAATATGACAACACAAATGAAGACAACCATGGTAATCATGACTGATCAATCAAGTGCCAGCATTAGGCACTAAATACATTCTGAAATTCTCAGAAGCACCAAGGCCCCTGGCACAGTGAGATCAGTGATTTCCACCAGCGGCCAATGCCGCTGAACCGTAAAATATTTGAAACCTAGACAACTGTTTGAAAGCCTCTCTATTGCTGCTGATGAGATAACTCTGAGGATAAAAACTACTGAAAAGGGTCCTTAATTTATCTCATCATGTGGAGGTGAGTTCAGAGGAGAAAGTAACATTTTTGGGTATTTACATAATCAAGATGCTTTCCAGGTCAGGCTAAGAGATGCATTAAGATACAAAAACTGGAGAGAGAGCCTGATGGAGTCATGGATCTACTCTAAACAGCCAGATACACCCAGCTCTAAAGCAAGTAAATAAAGGCCAGAGACTTATAGTAATAAATTTACAACAGTAACACAGATGTTTTCACACGGATCAAACAAACATGGGCATGACCCAGAAAATAAAAGCAGCTACTACTATGGCCACAGTTTCAGAAAAATTAAGCCTAGTGCACGTACTAAAATTATTTGACTTTAAAGAATAACACACAAAAGATTATTTCTAACTATAGTTTATAATTTCTCTCTTACAAAGCAATAAATATATATATCTAAAGCAAACTTAATTCCAGTGTTAGGAAAGTATTATCACTTAACACAACACTGTTGTAGTGGATGGACAAAAATACTCTTGTAATACAGAACACTGGTTTTTGGACCTTTCAATGAATGTGTCATTAAGTTTAAAATCAGAACAGAAAGGGGGGGGAGGTGGGGTGTGGGGGCAAATCAGTGGCAAGTAATAAATCACCCTTCACTTTTCCATTTACTAAATAAGAAGCATTTCTCCTTGTCAGCTTCTGGATGACAGAAGCTCCTGCAGTGACACCGTGTATGGCTGCATAGCAGGTCTGTAGCCAGAATGCTGCTTACACAAGTAAATCAGCAGCAAAAGAGGGGAAAAATTAAAAGCAAGTGATTTAGGTGTTCACTTCTTGGGAAGAAGACTTCTATGGTCTCTTGAGCCTGACAGAAAGTGTTGCTGCCTTTTTGCTTTTTTCTTAAACAACAGAACAAAAGGCATGAGTTGGTACGACAGTGATAACTGACTATATTCCTTTTATTTCACAAGCCATTAATTAGGACACCCATCTTGGACTGGAAAACCCATATTCAGATCCCTTTTACTTCGGGTGAGAATCTGAATGGCATACCTTAAATATAAGTCTGGTTCCCAGCTAAGAAAATGACCAAACATATGCTCATGAACTAAAATCTTGCATATTTCTATTGACAACGGAACTGTAAATACTCCAAGATCACTGCACTCAAGACTGTGTAACTGAAAAAGGAGTAAAGATTGTATAGGACCACCTCAGTTTTGCACTGCTTCTGGAAGAACTGACTTTACATTAATACTGTTCTAACATTCTGTGTGTGTCTAAAAACGATATATTTAATTAAAATCACTGTTTTTTCAGCATATGGTTTTTAAAAACCTAACTTAACACAATGCTTACTCAGTCCCTCTTTCTCAGACATAATCTTTTTGCTTGCTTCCAGCAAAAAACACCTCTAGATTTGCCTGCCTCCATAAACCAAGGTAAGACTTGCTACGTTGCACCAAAGACATTCTCCTTCCCCAAAAGCCTCGCTTTGCCACCTGGAAATGAACTACAGCCACTCAGAAGATCTGGCCTCTGGTGGGAAGGGACAGCATGGCAATGGGCAAAGGGCAGCAAGGGACTTGCACAGCACGCTGCTTCTCCAGATACACGGGTAGAATACTTACCTACAAAAACAGTTAAGGAAATGTAGATGAACAATAGCAAACACACCAACTCCGAAGTGTTTCTAAATATTTTAACTCCCTTTCCCTCTTACTAATTCTGTCCTGTGTAAACGTTGGCTTTTCATACATGACACGGATGTTTCCAAGCTTGTCCTTATCCTTCATGCTCTTAAAGATGGGGAAAGCCCATCCTGGGAGAGCACCCTGCATTTCACAAGCCAGCCTGAAGTATTGCTAATTAAGAAAACTATTTTTTTATAATGAAATAAGCCAAATAATATTCACCACACGAAAAACAGACAGATTTTGACACAGCAACACATTCTGCATACCTGTAAAAACCAGTCCCCTGAGTGAGTTTGCCCCAGCCAGAAAACTTACCAGACTAAACCCAATGATGGACTAATGTTCCCTGTCTTGTTTCAAAATTCACCACACAAATAACTACTGCAAACCAGACAAATTGAGCACAAATTCTCAAGTAGAGAGTTTCACACACTACCACATGTGCCACAGGGTTGGGGAGGGATGTGCCACCAGCTTCACAATACATTCTTCAGTCAACTGCAGCTTCCAGAGTTGGTATCTGATGACAAATTCCATTCTGGTAAGAAGACTCCTTCCCCTCCATTTGCCAAACAACAGTTAAAGAGATAGTGTTTCTGTAAACATCATTTACTTGGAGGCAACCCCACCCATCACCCCCAATATTTTATCACCAATTAGCCAAAAAGGATTCAGAGAGACAAGACACATTGTCTGGCTGAGGTTGCTCAGCCCATTTCCTCAGCTTGGGGAGAAACGTCTGGCACGCTGAGGGATGCTACAACATGTTTACAAACTGGAGGCAGCTCAACCTCTCACAAATGTCTTTTTTTTTTTTTTTTAAATTAATTTGAAAAAAAAACAATGTTTAGACACTTTTGCTCCTGACAGCATTACCATCACTCCACTGATGATGTTAATGGTGTTGGACTGCTATTAAAATACATCTAGGCGCCAAGCAGACAATCGCCCCATTTTCCAGCCTATTTAACAAGCTGAAAACATAACTCTGCTCATTCTTCATCTTTTTCTTACAATAACATTGGAGAAAGAAAGGGTGAAGCTTTCTGGAGGTAAGAGTAATTTTTTAAAAAACCAAACCAAGCTAAAAAAATCCCAGTTATCCTATTTAACACTCCTGCTTTCAAGAAAACCCTAAAAAATGCTGGAATGGCTCTGACACCATTTACAGGGAGCTACCCTGGGAAATCCTGAGTAATGCAAACACCTAAAGGGGTTTGAAAGACAAAAAGCAGAAGGTCAGGAGTTCAGTCATTCAGGTATTTTACTAAAAAAATAGATTAACAGATACTTAGAATGGGTGAGATATTAGTATTGGCTTGTGTGTATAGTATGTATATATATGTATAGTTCATAAATTTAAAAGCAGAACTTTATGCATGTTATTACTCAAGAATTTTATTATTTAAAGCTTTTGCTATTCACACAGCCACAACAGATGATTCAA
Source organism: Merops nubicus (assembly GCF_000691845.1). Taxonomy (NCBI): domain Eukaryota; kingdom Metazoa; phylum Chordata; class Aves; order Coraciiformes; family Meropidae; genus Merops; species Merops nubicus. The sequence goes on from NW_008595539.1 coordinate 27,572, forward strand.
GCTGCATCTCAATGATTCAACCACATTCGTTTTTCCATCACATTACTACACGGAAACATCACACTTCCATACTTTCCCCCTTTCAGTAAAAAAAATAAAAATACAGATTTATGCCACAAATTCCAGTCCAAAGCTAACAGGACTGCCCCTCTCCCCCTACCACAGATCAAAAGTGATGTAAACAACTAACTGAGAAACCTGCTTTTAACATCTCTCACAGCTGCTGAGAGATGTCAAATGCAGATTTTTCTGCTGATACTGCTTCTTAGAAATGAGCTTTTCCTCCAGAAAACTTACAGTTCTCTTTGGTAGACAGCACAGATAAGCTCTTGCCACAAACACATTTGCTGATTCACAAAAGTGATTCAATTACTGACCTGTCCATGAATTCCTGCAATTAAAGAATCCAGTTAAACCAATTTGCAGAACACCAAAGTCTAACCACACCTTTAATTTTCAAAACTTATCTCTTTGACTGTATAAAAAATCCGCCTCTTCTCTGAACCAACAGACACATTCATCCAGCCACCAACCTAGTAGAAAGACAACCAAATCAGTATTTTATTTATTAATTATGAGATGGTAGCCAGCACGAAAGTCATTCTCCTAACTGAACTGATTGAAAGCTAGTAAAAACTGATTTGTTGATCTTGTCTACATGAGGATTTTATTACAAAGTGGATTTGAGCAGGGATTTTAAAGCACAATAACTCTTCCGTACTATAAATATCAACTGTATGGTCTAGCTTAATTATTTGAAGTTGATTAAACTAAACCACAAAAAAAGAACTGCTGCCAAACAATAATATTCACAGGCAAGAAGTGTGGAATAGCAGTTCCAGTCTTCCAAGCATACAAGGATGACACATGCAACTGATGGTACATGGGCAACAAGCACAGCTTGAGAAAAAAATTACCTTTTTTTTTTTTAAATGTAGTCCTGTATCAGTTTTTCAAAGCATAAATCAAGACTGAAGGGGCATGGGTTTGGTAAAACACATTAGAATGTAATACTGTTACCCAGGACATCATTGTGCCCTTTATTAGCTGTTTTCAAACCTTTCATTTCCCTGTGAAAGTCTATTTTCTCCTGTTTGCCAGCAACAGACTTTTCACTTTATTACCCTGAGTGAGTGAGAAACAGCATGGTTTTCCTCATTCATCCTCACATTCTTGAGCTGGATTTGCGTGTTGGAGGGCAGCGTAAGTAACGTGTTGCTATAAAATCAGCACAGGCTAAGCACACGGTGCTTTCACCATTCTGCAAAAGCCCTACACATTTCCTTCACTATTTTCTCAACAACAAGATTATGCTTTGAAAACACTGTTTATAACTGAAAGCCCAGCTTCCCAAACCCTTATTTTTATATGAGATAAATACAAAACGCTAATCCTCCTTAATGTTTGAATACCTGCTGTTCAACACAGTCAAGGGAATAAAAACTGTACTTTGAGTGCTTTGTCTTTACTTACACACTACCACTCGCTTATATTGCTGGCTTCTAAAAATAGCCAGTTTGAATCCTGAACTTATGAGAAATATGTACAGCCCCAGGGAGAACTGTCCAGGAAACGAGGAGGAACAGAAGAGTAATGAGTAGCACTAATCATCTCCTTGTAAAGCTGATTTTTGTACAATAACCCACATTCACCAAGGCTTCCAGCCACGGTGACACTCCAAAGACAGCATACACAACCCAGGTCTTAGGTGTCCACTTCATACACAGCCCATCTGTGAAGCACTGAACAAAACCAGCAAAACCTCACAGAGAGAACAGTTGCATGTTACCTGCCCCGGCACTGAATGGAGTAAGAACTGCTAAGAGCACAGACTTCTGATATCCTTTGCTATTGAAAAGCAAGCAATCAGTGACAAGCCCTCAAAATCTGGCTAACAATTACACCATTGTTGTGCTTCTCTTCCACAGAAACAGAAGCCCAAGTTTGGACAAGAAGTAAACAAGGGATTACAGAATCATTAAGGTTGGAAAAGACCTCTAAGATCACCAAGTCCAACCATCAGCCCAACATTACCATGACCACTCAACTAAATCCTTCAGTGACACATCCACACATTTTTTGCAGGGATGATGAATTAGGAAACATCTTTATCCTCTCCTTTAACTGTCACCACCTCTAAAGGAGTGTCCATCATCTCTAGTTCAGCTTAAGAACAGATCCACTATAGCATAACCTTAAATCGTGGGTTACATCACAGTGGTAAGAGTTGCAAGTGCAAAAATCACACCAAACATTTCTTCTCCATAATTAAGCATTTCCACCACACACTAGTTAACCAAATCAAATTTTTAAAAATACAGAATGATTTAAACTGGAAGCTGTTGAAATACAATATAGAGTTCATAAAATAAAACAGATGCAACTGAAAGCAACATATAGTGCCAACATATCACTGAAGGTCAACCTTACTGACGTAGGTGCAGGTGCAAAAAAAAACCCAAACCAAAAAGAACCTCAAGGTCCTATTTGTTTAAGAAACCAGTAACCATTCTGGGAACTCTAAAGGGGCATGTATCTCCTTCATTTCTTGTGCTAGTAAGTTTAAACGTATTTGTTTTAAATAGTGTGGTTTGTATGTACAGGAAGGCACTTCTATATTACTTGGCACTGCAGTGAGTACTCACAGAGATAAGAGGACCCGTCATGTTAGAAAGAATTAAACTCAAATACTGGTAATATTCCACTTCTGAATAGACCTAGACAAACAAGAACATAATTAAGTACCCATCAGCTTCAGGAAATAAACCTTGTTTTTCCCCAAGAACCTGTGGCTGCACTGCCTGGATTCAGGAAATGCACTTGAAGGCTGCTGAGATATGTACATGAGTTTGAGATGGGATTAAAATGTGTTAAGGAGTGAAAGTTTGCAACAGAAGATGTCTGCAAGAGGATTGAGGGTTTGTGCACAAACTATACCAATACAATTCAAGAACAGCAGTGAAAATTATTGGTATGTATGAATAAGAGAACACCAACATCAGCAATCTTTATATCTTGTGCAGGAGCACACACAGCCTAACTTATGAAATATTTTATATGCATTAAGCATGTACTTCTCACACTAGATGACAGCAAAAACATGGCAACTACCTTTATTTTTCTTGTAAAAACTGTTACAGTAAACTACTCTGAAGAAGAACTACTCTGAGATATTATAATCAAAACGGTTCAATTTTCAATTACTAAAATTTTAAGCAATCTTAATTGCTTAAAAATGTCTTTATAAAGTGGCAGATTGGCAGTTTTCAACTCCTACCTAGCACAGAGCTTAGATGAGAGTATCTGAGGTGAGCTGAACCATCTCAACAGGTAGATTTACTGCTTCACTGGTAGAATTTAACCACCAGTTATTCAGTAGCACTGCCAAGTCAGCACAGCATAGAGCTACATTTCCTTTACTCTCCATTCAAAAAAACAGGATAAAAAATCTGAAAAAACAGGATAAAAATTTGAATCATTAAATGTGCAAAAGGCATCAGGAGTTCTGGTAGACAAATTTCTATTCCAGCACAAAAATAGAAGACTCAGGGTAAGACAGAAATGTTTCAGAAATTAAACTGTTCTGAAATCCTTATTCAACACTCTGGAAGCAGAAAACTTCATATTATCATTAGAAATGTCAAAAAGGACTCACTGGACTTTTTTCCAATAAATCAACAATAACATAGCCTGTGTATTACTTAAATAGAAGAAACAGGACTGAAATAAATTCAATAGTTTGTTCAGATACCAAAATCAATCTGTCTGGGGTGGGCTACTGCTCTCTGCCTTTTAGCAGCTTCTCATACCTTCATGTTCTTGGTGTGCAGCGTGCACAACAAGAGGACAAACTCTCACACAGCACAAGTTAGAAACTGCAGAGTGGCATAAATCTAATTAAGTCTAAGTGGTAAGACTAAAGGAATGTAAATTAGAACCTGATACAGATCAGTTTCCTCACATGCAAGCTGCACAGAACCGCCTCTGATTCTCTAAATCCAGCCCAACATTCCTACCCTGTGGAACTCAAAAATCAAACTAGTCTTAGGTAACAGTTAACCAAAAAGAATGTATTTAATCTTAAGAAAATTGAGTGTATGTATCCAAAATATCTATTAAAAAATCTAGTCCAAAGAAAATTGGTTAAGCCTTTACATTTTCTACAAACGTGTATTAGTTTAGAAGACAAAACCCCAGGCCAAAATCAGGGTTGAAATTATTCCTTCAAGGAATTTCAATAACTGCTGTTCATTTTACCAGCAATAGTCAATAACTGCAGCAACCAACCAAATCACTCTACTGCAGCAAAAACTTAGTACTTATCCAGCAGCAAGGTGAACATGAAAGAACAGCAACTCAAACTCATTATGCAGCTCAGTGCAGAAGAGCTCATCAGGGTATGAAACCTTCATTCTACAAACTTCCAAATGAGTCAGCTACTGTTATCTTGACTATTTGAATATACTCAAAAAATCCGGGACTTGTTGTCCAAAAACAGTTTGTTTACCTAGTGATTACTTTAGCAAGTTTATTAGCAACAGCAGTAAATTAATTTTTATTCATCTTCAAGACTTTTAAAAAAAACAGACACCAAATAAAGTAACAAAGACCAAAGGAGAATAGCTGAATTCTTCAAAGGTGATTTTATGCACAGAAGCTGGACACAAAAGCAGCATGAAATCCCAAATACCATTCTAGTTGCACCCGTTCAGGTCAACACCCAAGACACAAAACCAACACAGACATTGACTACTACACAGTGCAAACATAAAGCATCTGGATCCAGCAAAGCAGAGAACTAAATTTCAGACTTACGTTTCTCATCATCAGCATGTATTAGAGATGCTGCTCTCGACAAGACATCCAGTGGAGTCTCCATTCCTCTTGGGATCCTGGAAAATTCAGAGCCAAAGTTTCAAAGAATGAACTCGCAGAGTCCTTACCAGAAGGTACTCAGTGGTGTGCCACTGCTCCACAGCATGGACACACCAGGTTCTACAGAAGGAAGCAGTAATGGATGGCAAGAACACAACAGCAGAAAAGCCAGGTTACTGCTGCTCTTTCCATGTTACACCAGCACAGCATTTGCTAAAATATGAGGGACCGAAGCATTTCTGTGAGGAGGAAAGGCTGAGAGCCCTGGGGCTGTGCAGCATAGAGAGAAGACTCAGAGGGGATCTGATCAATGCTGATCAAGAGCTAAAGGGTGGGGGACAATAGGCTGGGGCCAGACTCTTGTCAGTGGTGCCCAGTGACAGGACAAGTGGCAACAGGCACTAACTGGAACCGAGGAGGTTCCATCTGAACAGGAGGAGAAAATTACTTCCCATGAGGGTGGCAGAGCCTGGAGCAGGCTGCCCAGAGAGGTTGTGGAGTCTCCTTCTCTGGAGAGATTCCAGACCCACCTGGACACCATCCTGGGCACCTTGCTGGAGCAGGAGGGTTGGACAAGGTCTCCAGAGATCCCTTCCAGCCCTCACTATGCAGGGATTCTGTGAAAACTAAGCCATTGCTGAAAACAAGGAAACACTGCAATCAGCTTTCTTGCCAACTACTCATCTGAAGCAAACCAGAAGACCAAATTCTCAAGTGCTTGGCTGAAGTTGATGATCACTGCTCACGTGTGTTGCAACAGGGTTATCTGCTACACGCTGCAAGTGGTTTTGCCTCCTCCATCCCATTAAATAGCTGCTCGAGACAATAGCCAAAGAAGCAGCTCCTCTGAAGACAACTGCCCTGACTGCTGACACAAGCATCAGACAGCTTTAGATCCACAGCATTCAATAAACTTGTAGTCCACACTCTCCTGTGCCCAAAGTAGAATCACCCAAATCTTATAAGCCATTAAAGCATGTTCTTACTCATGGACACAGGGTTGGACACAGGGCATGTGTCTACATAACAACAAAGACAGAAAACGAGCTTGGGTAATCCCAGTCACACCTCAGCAGCTGCTTTCCCCTGGTTTTCTCCTCTTACAACACAATTTCCATACATGAAAGATTAACCAAACCACACAAAACCACACATTTCAGCACTATACTGAGCAACAGGCTCTCCCATTAAAAAAGTTAACAACTAAAAATATGTATTACAGCTTACATGAGGTTCTCAAAGCTTCACATGAATGGCTTCAAAACTAAAAAAGAAATTCCAATTTGAAATTACAAAAGATATGAAAGAGAAAGGAAGGAAGAGAATAACATGTTGTCAAAATGCTATTGTTAAAAGGCCAGCAACTTACATGTGATTTTAAATAAGAAGGCAACAACACAGAACCGTTAAGAAAACTAATGAAGAAAGAGAGAAAAAAATTTCTAATTATTTTGTTGGGTTTTTCCCCCACAAAAGGAGCATGCTAGTCTGTCAGAACTGTTTACTGTGACTTACTGTATGATCTTATAAAAAAAAAAAGAAAAGTAGTGGCAGCTACAGAAATCTCTAACACATTTATATAGTCTTAACAACAAGCATATGTGTGGGAAGCAATTTCCTTGACTTTGCACTACAAATAATAAACCTCACTACCCTTCCTCCCTCTCCCTAATGTAAACGACTTTGAAACTAATGAAAGACTTCAAAGCATAAGAGAAAGGATTTTTAAAGTATTTAAGATTAAAAAACCATTCAAACAAAAACATTTTCAATAAAGAATTAAATCCAATTTTGTTTCCAAGAAGTTGGGCAAGAAGAGAAGTATTTGAAATAAAGTATTATGTTAGAGGATGAAAACCTGCACTACTCCTCCCTGTCAAAATCCACTTTTGCACAAAAATGGGTTTTTAACAAAACTGATAAAATCAGTTGACTCTTTTCTTTAAAGACGGTACATGTAGGCAACAAGTTTCACCAAAATAAGAATCTCAGATCCTGTTTTCTAAGTCTGCGTTCATTAAATATTCCTTTATCTCATAGTTGGCCACACTCTCATCCAAATCAAAGCCAAGACTTGGAAGGGTGTGTTCGCTAGAGAAGCCTTCAGCATCACTCCACTTAGATCCCTTAGATGCTGATGTTTGGGGTTCCTTCCCTGCTTTTTGTTCTCTTGGAGTTCAAAACAGCACCACTTGCTTTCTCCCCACGCTGTTGATCATTGACCCTCTCACAAAAATTCCTTTAACAGAGGGAAAATTCAGTGGGAAAAAGGATGAAAATACATCTGACGTGATGATGCGGTAACACCAAAGCGATGGCTAAAGCACGATTTGGTACTAACCAGCTTTGACCTCAATCTCAAGGACAGTAGTAGAAAGCTTTAGTAGAAAGCTTTTTGGTCAACTCTTTAGAAAAAAAGTCCTCTTGATGAAGAATAATGCAATGGATATTAAGATGTCTTTTATTAAACCCAAATTGCTCTTTTCTTCACATTTTTCAGTAATTTTCAAATAATGGGAGTAGCAGATGCCCAACCCTTTCTGGAACGTGCTCCTAAAGAGAATTAGCTGGTGACAGAAGTCCACGCTGAGAGAAGGAAACAGGAACCAAGTCTTAATTTTATTCAGGAAATTAGACACTTTAAAAACAACTTCACTTAAACTGCCTCAACAGAGTTTTGTAGCTTTGCACGAAGAGCTGCAGAAGTGTGCCTCTACCAGCTATGGTGAAGAACCTTGGGAAGAACATCGTGTCCACCACTCGAGAGCTTCTCTGAAGGGACAGTGTTCATCTAGAGACCTGCAAACCCTAGGGTGTGACACCAAATCTGCTGCGGGTTTGGGAACCTGC
>NW_008595539.1:35327-38714 GCF_000691845.1 Merops nubicus
GCTGAACGCATTTCCAGCTGTGAAAGTGACCTTCGAGGAGCTACAAATTTCCAGATTATTTTGCAAACAATATGAAATATCCCTGTATCTCTAAATTAAACTAACAACTCCAGGATAACAGTTCCAGGAAAGAAATAAAGGCTGCCTACAAGAACAAGAGAGGAGGAACCTTCTCTTAGTTCAGAGCTTAAAAGTTTATCTCCATCTGGACATAGATGGCAATAGCTACAGCTACTGCCCGGCAGCCTTCACAGGACAGTCCCTCAGGAAGTCACAGTTCAGAAATGACAGAATAGTTTCATTTCCAGGGCTCTGACAAAAAAAACCCAGCCAGTTAGAAAGCAGACTCCTGAGAAAAGCCAGCTCATTCTCTGTGTGACACAGATACCTGCCTACTCACCTGAACAAAAGTTGCCATTTTTAAGGATCCCCACCACAGCCCAAGCCTTCAGCCAATGTGCAAGTGTTGCTCTACACTCATCCCCTACGGGAAAAGGAGCGACCAGGGAAACACACAGTTCACCTCCTCTGGACAGAACTGATTTAAACGCAGTGGAAACAGATTCCTAAGCGTCTGACTTGTTACGACATCTTGGCTGTTAGATTTGAAGAGACAAGCCAAAAGCACTTTTACAAGCCTTCAAGGTATTTTCATCTACCATAGCTTCAAATACTGGTTTAATGCCTTACTCAGTCCTTTATTTATCAGTTACTGCTGCCACCCAACACTGCCCTAGTCTGTCATCTCACCTACACCCCAGTGAAGAATCATTCTGAAAAACAGTAAAGACAAAGAATGTAAAATCACAAAGATACATCTGAAAGACAAAGAAGTTACTAAACACTGATCCACCTGGAAGTGTTTTACACAATACCCATTAGTGTAATGAAACAGCATGTGATCTTCCCTCTCCTTTTCCAGCTTTTACAAGTTCCACACACGGATGGAATGCTCCCAGCTTTGCAAATGCCTAATGGTTAACATTTTTCTGAAGTCTACAGAGAAATTAAAGCTTTTGAAAATGAACAGCTCAGTGATTTCATGGATTTACACAGCACCTTCCAAGTACCAAGGAAACCACATGGGGAAAAACCCTGAAGTTGCTTGTTTGAAGCTTAAGTAAACAGGCAGGAGAGATACCAGTACCAGAGGCCGACTGAGATTGAACCATGAAACATGGAATCAACCCCACAACAGCTATTATTCACATTGGGGTATGTCAGGAAAGATCTGAAATTAAAAGAAGAATATGATTTAAAAAAAAAAGGGGGGGAGGCAGGGGATAGTGAAGGAACAGAAAGGAAAGAGGAACATGAAAGACAATGTTTGGAGCAGCAATCTCCACAATGGAGACGTGATGGCTTCTGTCTAGAACAGATCTTAACTGTTGCTTCACTCAGCAAGTTAGATGACAGAAAGGAAAAGAAAAAAATTCTGTGGTGAGAATAAAACACCTGCACCTGGAGAAAGAGACTGCGGCTCATCCCCATGGAAGAAAGCTAAATGGAAGGGGAAACCCAGACACAACTCACCAGCACAATCAGTAACTACAGAGGCAAGGAAGATAAAGCAGCAGGTTTTATGCAAACCAGGTTGGCATCTCTTATTTTTCAAGATAGGCGAGAGCAAAGCATGTTTGTGCTGTGAATGAGAGTAATGATAAGCACGCTGTACCCAGCACGTGTCCTCAGCAGCCACCGTGTATTTAAATTCCTCCAAGCACACTTCGATCAGAGCTGCTACCTGCAGATACCTAAATCCCACACTGAGATATCCACATGCAGATGAACTACAAGAGCTCAGTCCAGACCGAGATGACCATGCAGTACTGCTCATACTCCTGCATTTACAACCTGGGAGGCTGTGGGTGCTCCATCACTGGAGGGGTTCAAGACCAGGCTGGACGGGACTTTCAGCAACCTGCTCTAGTTGTAGATGTCCCTGCCCATGGCAGGAGGGTTGGACTAGATGATCTTTAAGGTCTCTTCCAACACAACCCATTCTATGATTCTATGATTTTATAAAATATCACTTTTAAAAATTTATTTATTCAGTACTTCAGGGTTGGTTTGTTGTGGTTTGTTTTGTTTTGTTTTTTACCATGCTTGTTTTGCACGTTGAAAACATGTTTGAACAGCGAAACCTTAAAACACAAACAACGATTTAACTTATCAGACAGAAAATGACAAGCTTAAAACAAAGCTCTAGCATTTCACCCTGTGTTTTTTTTTCTCATTGTGTAAATCCTCCTTAACAAGGTGACACTCTAAAAAGAAAGGTATTAGCAATGGTATCTGAATGAAAAGCCAACAAATATAAAATATTAAAGGTGGAAAAGTCTAACCTGACTATGTCTTGCATCTACAAGATTGCTCAAGTCCATCCAATACTTTACACATTCTGCTGCAAGCACACTATGAAAGATCTAAAAAAGAACTGAACCAAACCCACCTTTTATAACAGAAAACTTTCAAATATTTCTGAAAACAAACAAATGACCCTTCTTGGTCTTCAAATATCAAGATAACAACTGGTGCTTCAATAAGAAAAAGGAGAGAAATAGGGAATTTAAGAAAAACACACTCTACACAAGAAATAGCCTCATAAGTCGGCAGATAGGAAAATACAAATAAAGGCCAAGAAGTTTGGAGAACAGCCCTAAAAAAAAAAAAAAGTTTCTGTATTATTAAGGTAAGGAGAGGCAGCTTGCTGCCAGGTTTTATACTGTTTGGGATCTGATCTAAGGGTTCTTCATATTCCTGCCTGCAAAGAGAATTTCATTTAGATTTCACAACCTACAGTTTGTTCCTCTGTGGGAATACTCTTTAAACAAACTCCCGGCTCTAAAGTCAGAGAAAATCTACTCACAAAAATGACCCTGCAGGAGAGACTCTGGAGTTTCTGATCAGTTAGTCCTCTCTAGTTTAATTAAAAAAAAAAAAAAAAAGGTCCATGACTTCTTGTTCCTGGCAATCCTGAAGCACCAAAAGTGTAAAAGGGAAGTGAGCTGGCTTCATGGTTTCTCAAACATCAGTGGAAAGGGCTGTTAAATCCCCACTCATCGCACTTTCGGGAGAGGGGTGCACGCGTGTCATGTGCAGACAGCTTGACTCAGAAAATTAATTACTTCTGATGACATCTGGGAGACATAAAGCGAGCTTGACCAAGACTGAAACGGCACTGCTGAAGATGAAATAAAAAGGAACCTCTAGGAACGGAATCAGGAGACGCAGAGCCAAGAGCCTCAGCAGCGCCCTTCGGGTTCGTTCTAGAGGATTTCACCACGGGACCCCTCTGCTCCCGATGAACTCACAGGGATTTTCCCTGGGGAGAAACAGGATCCCACCTCGGCTAGGAGGGAGCAGAAGATGGCAGCCACGCGCCCC
>NW_008595540.1:0-3553 GCF_000691845.1 Merops nubicus
ATCATGGCATATCATTTGCTTCAAAGAGATGCCGGGGGGGCGTGTGGAAAGGACTGATGCTCGGATCCGATCGCCCACCCCCCTTTGGAGTTGGGTGACAAATCACCTCCGTTGTATCAACCACTTGTTTCTTTTAGTATCACGGGGAAAGATTTCATTAATGCTCCTCCGGCCCCCTTCTTCCTCCCCCTCCCATCCCTCCAAATCTATTCTCTTGCTCAGAGTGTGTCTTCTAATCATAATTAAAATCGTCTCATATACATCGGCGTCTCTTGTGTGCATATTGAATTGCAGGTGACTGGGCGGAATGTTATTTCACTCTAGTCTCTCATTTTTACATTTACACACACACACACACAAAAAAAAAAAAAGCCCCAAACCAGCCCAACCCCAGCGCTACCTCCCGGCCGCAGATAAGGCGTATTGTGAATATCGATAGAGAGGAGAAAGGCGATATTCACAATCGATCGTTCAACGGGCAGCCCTCCCGCATCAGGTTCAGTTCCATGGCGAGCCCGCTACTCCACTTAATATAATTAAGATTAAAACTCAAGTGGTGGCGGAGAGAGCGGCTGTCGATGGGTGATGCGCAAGGACGGCAGCCGGGCTGCGATCCCCGAGCTCGCACGGGCAGGGGTCACTTTTCTAGGGAGCGATTTGCACCTTATAGCGGGTATACAGCTCGGGAGGCGTGGGCTACGCCTGTGCGCAGCGGTGCGCGCAGCTTCGGCTCCGGCTCTGGGCAGAAAGCTCACCCAGACGCCTTATTTTTCCTCCCCCTCCTTAAAAGCGGAGAAAAACGATCGCCGCGCCGTTGTTTACAGACATATATATAAGCCAATATTCTGGTTTTGATCCAGAATCCCAGTGCCACTCGAGGTGGAGCGAGAGGGGCTGAAGTCAAGTTTATTGTCTATCATTTCGGGTTGTGCGTTGGGGAGAGGTGTTAATTTACGCGCTATTATTATTATTTCCCTGTGTCTGAGGCCACAAGCAAAGCATAAATTGAGGTGCAGAGTGTTTATTCCGGGGCGATGTGACAGTCTGGGTGCAAGGCAGGGAGGGACTGTGGGAGAGTTCAGGCGAGGGCTGAACCAGCCTCACAAGCAGGGTTGAAACCCGTGGTTTCTCCTAGGCTTATATGAGGGTTTATAATTCGTTTCTTTTACTTTTCTGATTTTTTTTTCCCCTCTGATTTTTCCTTTTTTTTTTTCCCCTTTTATTTTCTCCCCAACAGACACCCTTAGGTTCCTTTTATTTCCCGACACCGTGTTCAGCCTCTGCTCCTTAAAGTCCTCTAAGCGATAGATCCGCGTTTACCTCCTCTGGAGCAAATGCAAAATACCCTTCGGCTGGAGAGAAACCTTCTCCGAAAGCAGAAGCTCTGCTGAGCAGCCTGGTGCTGCTGATTATATAGTGCAACTTGAAATGATCTCAGCCGGTGGAATATTAATCAAATCAATCAGGGTTGACAAATGAGAAATATTTGAGGGAAGGTGGTAATTTACAACTTTGTTATTAGTTAAGAATCTCCCGCCTTGTAAGAGTAATTAATAACTCCTGGATGGGAACAATTTGGAGAGGGAAAGGAGACAGCGTCTTGAAATAAAACAGGATAAAGAGAGGGGTCGAGAAGTAAACTGCGCCTCCGTGAAAGAAATCGCAAATGATTTTTTAAAAGATGTCTACGAGGGCATTATATATATATAATACGTGTACAATGTATACACGCGTATAAATATGGTATAACCAGCGAGAGGGCGAGCGAGCGAGGGGGACTAGACAGGAGATAAGTACTGAAAAATAAATCAAAACATTGATTCTTGTGGTCACATCTCCCATCCAAAGATTAGACGCGGCGCTGGATTTCAAAGTACTTCAAAGAAATGACACCCAATATGCAAAAGTGCAAGTCAGAAACCAAGGGAGTGACTCCAAACTGACTTGAGAAATGTATTTTTTTTCCCCTTCTCTCTCATTCACCCGCACACCTCCTCTCCAATGCCTGGTAAATGTGAAGCCCTCTTTTCTCCCCAACTCCCGCTCAGATGGGAAAACTCAATTGTCTACAATGTTTATAGTGTTAACCCTACTTATCTGCAGAACCCTCCCCTCCCCACCCCTCCCTTTTCACTTTCCATAGACCCACATTGATTATTAGACTGTATGGACCCCCCTCCTTTTCCACAACCCCACCCTCAACAACTGACCAAAATAATGACTTGTTGGAAAACTATAAATCATTTTCGTGTTTGAATCCCTGAAGACTCTATTTAAGTAAATAGGCTTACTGTGAAACAATGCATAGATCCAAGTCCTTCTCCGGATCGCTTCCAAATGCTGCCATCTCCAAAACTTTTATTTACAAGAGGAGAAGAGGAAGAAGGGGAAGGGGGGGAAAGGGGCAAAAAAAAAAAAAAAAAAAAAGGAAAGAAAGAAAGAAAAACTTTGGCAAACTTTATCTCTTCTTTATTATAAGCTTCAGCCTTGCCTTGGTAAGCCCCAGCCTGTTCTACAAAAGGTGGCTAGAGATTGAGATTTATTGGTTTCCAAATGAAAAGATTCATTCGATATAAGAGGTTAACTCAAAGTTCCTTAAACCGTGACTAGCATTGGCAAGGAGCTTTGCCTAGTCAGCACAAAGGCAGTTCAAAGAAACCTTTAAAAATACACACAGATATACATACACACAAACACACTCTCACACTTTAGCCTCAACTGCAATTTTCTTTTCATTTTTGTTTCTTTCTGCCATTACAAAGCCCTGAGCCCCTTTGTAGGTAGCTGGAGGGTTGTTTTTTTTTTTCTCCCTCCAAGCTGAACTTTGCCATTTTGGTGTTGACCAACCCCCTTTTCTTTTGCAACCAGTGAATGAAAAGACTCAACGAAAAAAAAAAAAAAGAAAAAAAAAAGATTAAGAAGTAAACGGGGTGAGGAAAAAAAAATCCTCCTAATTTATAGCGAGCAGAACAACGTTTAAAAAATAATACAACCCCAAAATCTGTCCAAAGAATGGGGGGGTGGGGAGGTGTCAGGCAAGGTGACACAAGGGAGAGGAAAGGCAGCGCCCCCACCCCGCGGTGCTGGGGGTGCCTGAAGAGGGGTGTGAGGGTTTGGGGTGCTGTGATGCCACATGTATCCGTGTGTCCGTCCGTGAAAAAAAAATGTGCCGGCCCGTGACCCGGGGCGGGAGCCGCCCCCGGCGGCAGCCGGAGCTCCGGGCTGGAGGCTCCGTCCTGTGTGTGGAGCCTGAGCTATGGAAATGGTAATGAGGGAAAATTAACCCGGCCGTTTGTTACATTGCAGAGAGATCAATGCCTGACCCAGGGCTGAGGGATAGCTTACTTCTGTAGGAAAGATATGAGATAATCGTTCTGAAACACGCCGGTGGCGAAGACAAACAGGGACCCATTTGAATATCGCCTTTAATAAGAATAACAGCAATAACAATAATAATAACAATAATCCTCTCGCAGAGCCTGCTAGGAGATAAAGAGCGGAAGGTGTTTACGGGCGCTGGTGGGATGCAGGGGCTCCGGTTGGCGATGCCCCG
>NW_008595541.1:0-226 GCF_000691845.1 Merops nubicus
AGTCCTGCTCCTGGTGCTGGTCCCAGTCCCTGGTCCCTGTTCCCCAGTCTCAGTCCTGTTCCTCATTGGATATTCATTCCCATTGCCATTCCCACGCCCCTGTCTCAGCCCCATTCCTGGTCCCATTCCTGTTCCTGGTCCTATTCCTATTCCAATTCCCATTCTCAGTCCCATTCCTGGTCCCATCCCTGGTCCCAGTCCTTGTCCCATTCCAAATCCTGGCCCC
>NW_008595541.1:301-1587 GCF_000691845.1 Merops nubicus
GCCCCTTCCCATTCCCGTTCCCGTTCCCGGTCCTGGTCCCGGGCCCGGTCCCGGTCCCGGTCCTCGTCCCATTCCCATTCCCGTTCCCATTCCCATTCCCGTTCCCGTTCCCGTTCCTGTTCCCATTCCCGTTCCCATTCCTGTTCCCGGTCCCGGTCCCATTTCCCTCCCCATTCCTATTCCTGGTCCCATTCCCATTCCTGGTCCTGGTCCTTGTCCCATTCCAAATCCTGGCCCCGTTCCCATTCCCATCCCAGGTCCCATTCCCGGTCCTGTTCCCATTCCTGGTCCTGGTCCTTGTCCCATTCCCATTCCTGGTCCCATTCCCATCCCCATTCCTGGTCCCATTCCTGGTCCCATTCCCAGACCCATTCCTGGTCCTATTTCTGGTCCCATTCCCAATCCCATTCCCAATCCCCTCCCCATTCCCATCCCTGGTCCCATTCCCAGACCCATTCCTGGTCCCATTTCTAGTCCCATTCCCAGACCCATCCCCATTCCCATCCCCATTTCTGGTCCCATTCCCATCCCCATCCCCATTTCTAGTCCCAATCCCCTTCCCATTCCCTTTCCTGGTCCCATTCCCAGTCCCATTCCTGGTCTCATTTCCAGTCCCATTCCTGGTCCCATTCCCATCCCCATCCCCATTCCCATCCCCATTTCTGGTCCCATTTCCAATCCCATTACCAATCCCCTCCCCATTCCTGTTCCTGGTCCCATTCCCAGACCCATTCCTGATCCCATTTCTGGTCCCATCCCCATTTCTGGTCCCATTCCCATCCCCATCCCCATTTCTAGTCCCAATCCCCTTCCCATTCCCTTTCCTGGTCCCATTCCCAGTCCCATTCCTGGTCTCATTTCCAGTCCCATTCCTGGTCCCATTCCCATCCCCATCCCCATTCCCATCCCCATTTCTGGTCCCATTTCCAATCCCATTACCAATCCCCTCCCCATTCCTGTTCCTGGTCCCATTCCCAGACCCATTCCTGATCCCATTTCTGGTCCCATCCCCATTTCTGGTCCCATTCCCATCCCCATCCCCATTTCTAGTCCCAATCCCCTTCCCATTCCCTTTCCTGGTCCCATTCCCAGTCCCATTCCTGGTCTCATTTCCAGTCCCATTCCTGGTCCCATTCCCATCCCCATCCCCATTCCCATCCTCCCTCCTGCTCCCATTCCCTTTCCCATCCCTCCCTCTCCCTCTCCCTCCCCCGCCCCGGCCGCACCTCGGCGGGCAGGAAGGCGACTCTGCGGTCGGTGCAGAGCAGAGTCCCGGGCACGGAGCC
>NW_008595542.1:0-19744 GCF_000691845.1 Merops nubicus
TATGATTCTATGATTCTATGATTCCTGGTTGGCATATACACCATTTGAACGAGGAAGCAGTCCTCTATGTGTTCTGGGAACTTGATGGATGGCATGTTAGCTGCTGTATTATTCTTCCAACAAAGGTCTGTGTAGTTGAAGTCACCCACAAGAATAAAATTCTTACTCAGGTGAGGAGTCCTCCACATTGCATTCACTCTGCAAACATGTTGCACATCACTGGTTGCCACTGCTGCTGACATGATGTGTGATACCACAGCCAGGACTCAGGAGAGTTTTCTCCCCGCCTGATAATACCACCAGCAGCTGTTAGAGTCCTGCAAGGAAATGGGATACTGTGGTATGGTGTGTGTCTGCATAGGCTGGTGTTAGAGAGGACTCTGTGCATACGTTGTAGTCTCTATGCTCTCAAGCATTGCTTTTTTTCAGATGCCTCAACCATCTCTTGCTCTTGCTGCTCCAAATTCCTCCTTCAGAGTCAGCCATTCCCCTGCCACTGTATCCCATGAAGTCTCCTTAAGCAGTTGCCCTTCTTTCCATGCACTCCTGCCCAGCAGTGCAATATATATACTGGGCTTTAAAATCCTCCATGTATCCTGTCCTAAACCTTAAAATGACATTTCCCTATCATGAAGAGCTACTGCAGGCTGGCAGCTCTCTTATCTTTGTGCCCCACACACAGTCAGGCTCTTCTTCCCACTCTGAGATACCCCAATATTACATGTGCAACCTCCCTGGTGCAGCCCCTACATGCAGATGTCACCAGAATGCTCAGCAGAAGTCTGATGGAAGCAGATTATACCATATCCCAGCTGGTGGCTGGAGCAAATGATAAGAAAACCTTCCAGAAGTGAGGGAGCATTCAGCTTCAACAGGCTGAATATATTTATTCCCTCAGGAACAATGTAAAATATGGCTAGCCTTGGCTTGCAGTAAGAACACAAGTAATTAGGAAATCTAGAGCCTGTAGGTACATTCCATGCCAGCAGAGAAAGTGACAGTGGCAAGATGTGACCAATGCAGCCTAACTAGCCTCTCTCAGGAGTCCAGAGAATACGATGAATAGATCAGCCCCTTTTACCCAGGCATCTAGGAAACACAATTAATTTTTTGGCTTAATTTAGCACAATATGTATTCTGGTTTATAGAAGAACAACTTAATTAACAGACTGTAAGCAAAATCTCTTCTTCCTCCCCACCAACATATCCATTCAGACAACACTCCAAAATATATTCCTTGAGGTTTCTTATCTTCAAGCAGATGTCATTCTGGAGTGAACATGTCAGGCATCTCCATCCTTCTGAGCAAAGCAAGAGATAGCTGGCTGTCACATTTATATCTCCAGGAGCTCAGTTTACAATTCAAACACCCAAACAAAACTCCTCACTACATTCCAGCAATTTTGTCAGACGAGGAAGACCTATATTCTTTTCAAGCTCTATACACATCAGAATTGCATCTCATACCCCGACACGTGCTTCTCCATGCACTACCTGATCAAAGGAAAGCTGGGCAAAGGTAGATGGGGAATGTTTTTGTGCCTCTGCACTTGCTGTTTTTACTTTTCCGGGAGGCAGCTGAAACAGGAGAGGATTCATCAGGTAAGTGCAGGAGAGCAACATAGGAGTACAGTTGTCAGACTGTGGCTACAGTTGCTCCTGGGAGGCTTCCCACCCAAGTGCTAATCTGCTACCTCCTTTCCTCTGAAGTATGATGAGCACAAAACTCACAGCTGTAGTCTCCTTTCTAGTTTCTGCCTGATAAAAGTAAGCTGTAATTCTCTGGAAATATCAGTGATAAATCTGCCCCATTACCTCCACTTACTCCTTTGCCCCGGTGCTCCTCAGCCGGCGTGGCTCAGACACAGTCTCTCTCCCCAGAGCACTGCCAGCAGAAGCGGAGAGGCAGACTGTGAGCACAAGCACCAAGACTGGCAAAGAACACACTGTGCTGCAGATGACAACGGATTCTTTTACTTTGATGATCATCATAATGCATTTTATTTATATAGCACCTATTTGCATGGCAATAAAAGCAATATGTGTGTTTCAGTGAAATGAGAGATGACAGCAAACAGATTAAAAACTACGATTCATCTTGAAATGAAGGAAAACAATCAAATGAATCATAGAGCCGAGCTATGGCAAATCATTATTCTTAAAACAGCATAATAGAAAAACAAATGGAAAACATACTGTGCAACACTTTTTCCTTGTCTGATGGCAAATACTGAGTGATGTTGCCAAGCTTATGCAGAAACAGAGCCCAGCCCACTGTTTAAGTTTTATGGAAATCCTCAAATGATGATTTAAGTGGGACTTGAGTTGTACATTAGCTATGTCCTAACCCCAAGTATACTCATGGGTTTGTACCCTTGAAAAAAGTACTGTCTCCTAATCTTTGCATTATTCATCATGTCACAAGAATGAGAAAACCTGTTTTTCCAAACTTTGAGACCCTTCAAATTTAATAGATTTAAAATTGGACAATAATGGAGCAGAGCCTATTAATATTCAAACTCCATTTCCTCATATGGAATTCATCAGCTTCCTCAGCCCTAATTAGTTTTCCTTTGGCTGTCAGTTGCAGGCAATATCAATACTCTAGTCATCTGTTCTGACTTCTCCTCCCATCTCCTCACCCATATTCATTATTTTTATTATCCGTATCTTCCCTGTCTCAGAGTGTCAAGCCCTCTCCCTGTTCAAGTTCCTCCTAATGACTCATCTTTCTCTAAGGCATCAAAAAAGTATACAACTGGCTATATACAAATGAAAGAAGCTGAATTTCAGGACATGAAAGAATCAGATCTTGTTTAGTGAGAGAAACTCTTCATTCATTCAAATTATTTCTAATAATTTGACTTCAGCTTCTCTGTAAAGCTCTTTTTGTAAGAAACCTAGGTTTTTCCCCAGAATGTGCATCTTAGACGTGTATGTTTCCGTTTAATTATGTTTTTCTACTGGCAAAGCTCTTCCCTACTTACTGTGCTACATAAATATTTCAAAGAAGCAGTGGAATATGGGGAATAGATGTTCCCCTGGCAGGTGATCCGCCCCATGTCAAAGAGTAGCAGCAAGAGCAGCACTTCTGTCAGCTTAGGAAAGACACACTATAATTCAAATTAGCAAGGCTGCCCTTCCCAGAGCTTGTAAATGTACACATCTGGACATCATGAAAATGTATTAAACAGATGGACATGCTTTTCCCTTGTTAGCAGCTGGCCAGCTACAGTTGAGCATGCTGCACTGAAGCTGATGGCAAAACTCTCCTTGACTTCACGTGTCAAAATGTTTAGTTCTGACTTTAATGTACATTCTCCTACACCACAGAGAGAAAAAAAAATAAATAAAAATATCAGCGTGATTCAGGGTATTTTAGGAAAACAATGTGACTTAAGCCCCTGGTTGCCCTCTGTCCCTGTCACTCCACTACTGTTAAATCAGGTTCTGACATACAATCAATAGAAAGATGTGGGAGCCAATAAATAACGTGGGTAATTAAATTGAGGCATTGAAATGTCTGTCTTTCCTGAGCTTGGCCCAGAGAGTGGGAGGTTGTACTCTGGGGTAAGTACCTGGCTTCCTAAATTTGGTGTGGGGGCAGAGGGCTTGCTCAGAAAGGATTTGGAGCAGTGAACAGAGAGCACAGAGGCACCTGGGACTGCCTGATAGGAAATGCTCTGGCCATGCACGAATCTTTCACACCACATGCTTGCATTCCTTGCCCAAATGTCTCAAGCTTCTTTACAAGGACATAAGCAGCACAATTTTCCATTAAAATAAGAGGCACAAGGAAGAAACCAGCTTGTTGAGAGGAAAGTCTCAGCTGAAAGAGCCCAGTTAGAAAAGCTTGCTGAAAACAGGTGTTGATCTAAGTTCTCAGAAAGGTTGTAGGAAGAAATACTTATCTGACCACTTTCAGCCATGCCGAATTTAAGCCCAGGCTTGGCTGAGCTTAGGGGTGCAGTCCTAGAGCTGTCACCTGGTACCTAGTCCCCTGACGGGCACAGAATGACAGCTGTTATACATGTCATCTGCAGATGATGGTATGGACCAGGGACCTGCAGACTGTAAAATGCAACCAAAAGATGTTTGCCGTGCTGCTGCACAAACATGCTTGCAGTGCTTCTGTCCATTCCTAGGAGCACTGAGTTGTTGCCATCTCATCTGAGAAGAACATCTGGATTTGGTGCAATCACATTTATTCCAGTATTTTACAAACTCAGTAGAGCCACTTCCTGACAAGTTTCATCGGACCCCCAGTTTGGAAACATTGTCAAAGAATCCTGTAAGAAATATTATATGACTGAGGTGAAATATCAGTTTAAGCATTTTGTTGTGTGATTTTTCGAGCATTTTCCATCAACAAAGCAGTCACCATCTGCCTGCAAACCCTTGCTGAGCCACAGAGGATTATGCCCTTCAGTACCGAGCTGCCGTGTTAGGCAAGGGTTAACTGTTTCAACGATTAGCTTAAGCAAGACACAGTTCAATCTAACCTAGTGATCATGCCCAAGTCAAAACTAGACATAGTAGAGCTGATGAAGCAGAAGGAAGAGTATGGTGTATGAGGATATTTATAGCTCTTCTCATTGATTGACACTAACTTGCCAACTGGACAAACTCACAATGAACCAACATCCTACAGAACTGCAGTTTTCTATCCAAAGTGGGAACATATTTTGCTACTGAGCTGTCAAACGTATTTATAAGACACCACACTGTTGGGAAGTGGCTTTGCAGTGTGAAGCAGTGCAGATACGAACTATACATCTTGGCATGCAACATCGGTTTTTTACTCATTTGGTTATTTTTACATAGGCCACTTCTTGCCTTTTTATTTGTCTTTCAAAAAGCAGCAAGATACAGTAAAAAAACTAAGTGCTGGGGTTAAACCCCCAGCCCTGAATGAGGGTTGGCATATGGATGATGTCCGCAATCAGGCAAGAAAGACCCTCCTGATTGCTTTTCACCCAGGGTCTGGTCAGGCTTGGGTGGGAACTGATGAGGAGATCACCACCAGGTGCCCCCACCTTCCACATTAACTTGGAGGTGGGGCATGTAGCCATCTCTATCAAGCTGACTGCTTGTAGTGGGGTTGTGAGGTCTGTCTGCACAGTGTATGTGCTGTGTGAGGATTCTGGTTGTTGGAAGGGCTCCCTGACTGCATAGTAACTGGAGTTCCCAGAGTGGTGGGGAAAAAGGTGTGTCTCTCTTTGAGAAAATTCTGCATAATTGGACCCCTTGTCTGGCTGGTTCACTCTACCATGGCATGGTTCCTGGCTCAGCTTGCTCCCTTCTGCACAACCTGTGTTGTGAGTGAGTATTAATTTATTCCTTCCTCTAAAGCTGGGCCACCTTGGATCTCTGGTATATGATGGAAGAGCAGAGGGAGGAGTTTGGCTGTTGGCGATAATATCCTTCCTAGTCAGGCAAGTGGTCAGTAGAAGAAAAACACGTATTAGAAAAAAATGTAGGGGATGTGTTGTTACATGTGTTTATCATAGCAACACTCTTTGGTGCTACTGAAATGTATGGAGGATAAATAGAATCATAGAATGTCTGGACTGGAAGGGACCTCCAAAGGTCATCTAGTCCAACTCCCCTGCCACAAGCAGGGACATAACTAGATCAAGCTGCGCAGAGCCTCATCCAGCCTGATCTTGAATGTCTCCAGGGATGGGGCCTCCACCACCTGTCTGGGCAACCTATTCCAGTGGTCTATCACCCTCATACCGAAGAACCTTTTCCTAACTTCTAACCTAAATCTACCATTTTCTAGCTTAAAGACACTACCCCTTGTCCTGTCACTACAAATAGTAGTAAGTAGTAATATTACTCAAATGTGCTAGTTTAGGAGACCACACTAGGGAATTAAAAGACAGTGTTTTGACCAGAAGAGACATCCTAAATTTTCCTGTTAAACCAACAAATCATTTTTAAAAACTTTAACAAGCTAATCTGAAAACTAAATATAGACATTGTTCATTCTGTCCTTTGCCCATTCTCTACCTGCCAAAATCTACTGGCATACTTGCTTTAATGAAACATCTGTCTTAATAGCCTGCATTTTGATTCCTAAAAGAGAAAAATCCATTGCACTTTACTGACATTCAGTTTAGTTTGGAATGAGCAAGATAATTACAGGCCAATCCTGCCTTTAGTTTCCTATCACAACTGAAAAATGCTGATTCTGATTTCTATTGATACATAATACAGATCAAACAAAAAAGTGTGGAGTAAAATAATCTCTTAATAGGAAAGAATTTTTTTTTTTAATGGTAGCAGATATATTTTGCATAAAACATCTGCTGGAAATTAGTTTCCTGATCCCAAGAGATGAATGGAGTTTGAAGGTCTTACTGAAATGGATGAAAGCTGGTGTGGCTAGGCCACCAGCAGTACTAGAAGGGGGACACAAGATGTACAAGCATTTGCGTACTGCCCATTCCATAATCTATCTTGGATGTTACCTGTTTTCAATACTTTTTAAGAAGATTAGATCCTTGGTTTGGCTGCTGAAGTTATTAGTGGTTTGATTTTAAAAAATTGAAACACAGTAAAAACTATCTCAAGTAATAAATAAAAAAAAAAAGGTAAAAGAGAGATCACGTTCTTCATGTGCCATGTTCTTCACATCTCAAAATATTCTAAGTGCTCCTCTCTCTAGGATACCTTTCAGCTCTCCAGGGTATAAATGAAACATTCTCTTTTTGAGAACATGTACTGTTTTTCTCAATTGAAAACATCTGTAAACCCCACATTTAATGACAACTGCATTTAATTTTCAGATTCAAAATAGGATTTGTGAATTTCACTGTGAAAACAATGGCAAGAATGTGAAGGGGATGAAAAATACAATCTATCTTGCCCATACATTTTTAATAAATGAAACACATATTACAATGCACTATTTTTAAAGCTTTTTCATCTGTGATGTTAAAGTGTGTAGGTACAAAATCCATCAAGATAACACATTAATGTGTAACTCTTGGGATATCAAACTCTGTTCTGAATAAACAGAGAAGCTCTCTCACTAACTTGATTCCATTCTCTCCAACACTTTTTTATACTGTCATAGCTTATTTACTTCACTTTATTTTTGAAGCACTAATGTAATCTTTTTTTAATGCACTAGAAAACTCAAAAGCATTGCCATATTTGCAAGTTACCATAGCATACTGGTTTGGAAGCATTTATTATTATGTGTTTATTAAGATCTGATAAATTACTAGGCACAAATATAGTTAACTCTCTACTGTAAAAATTTATACACTAAAAGAATAAATGTACTGAGACCACTAGAGTAGCAGGTAACTTTAGAACGTTTCTAAATGAGTCTGTTCTATTTTAAGAGCTTTTTTCCCCTTTGTTTCCAGTATCTGTAGTAACAGGGGCAACTCATTCTGAGCTCTAACATTGCCTGAATTGTGACAGGAAGAGGAAATCTCAACATATTGGGTTGAAACTCCTGTTCGTGTTAGATATCCACAGAGAGGACATGGATACTTGAGAAGCTTCATAAGGTGTTAGTAGGCAGTTTTCCTTAGCTCATCACCTTCTGAAGAAGAGACAAAATTGCTCATGGAGAAGGCCTTGCAGGAACTAACATTTGAGGCAGTAAAAACTCTTGGTAAGAAACATGTCAGCCATCTCAGCTGAGACAAACTGCACTGAAGAGCAGCTCTGTTACCTATTTCTTATAGCCTTGGAATAACCAGGATGCCTGAAGAGCAAAGCTCCAGGGAAACTCTGGAAAACTGTGCTGCAGAGAATTTCCCTATCCACTTGTCTATCTGTATGTCTGTCTGTACATAGAGCATGGTTGAAGTATTTATGTACTGGTCTGGCAGGTGTATTATGAAAGGTAGAGGTTGTAATGGTAGTCATTCAGGAGATAACAAGTAGGCATTTGAAGTCCTTCAGATGACATAAATTTTATGAGACATCTGCACAAAAATGACAGTAAAGATGAAGCGAGATCTAGAAAAAGCGCCTCAGCCTTCTGGAGAGACAGCTGGACACCATTCAGGCTGCCTGCAGTGTCAGAAAATGTCTTAGTTTAGGCAACAGATTCCTACCCAGTATGAGTCACATCTTTCCACAACGTTCCATGTCACTGGGGAGAAATGCCACAATTTTCTGGTTCTCCCAACATGTATGGAACACAATGTTCTCATCCATTTTTTCAGGCTAAAAGTAGTCAATATGTTCTCAGTGAAATGGAGTTTCCTTCCATAACGTATTGCAGTAAGACACAACACGCCATGTTTTAATGGTCTATTAAAATGCACCTTGTGCCTCAAGAAGCTCAAGGTTGTATAACTTCAGCTACCTAAGAACTGTACTAATGGCCAGTTAACACATACCTTATTGTGTACTATTCCTATAATAATATGGTTCTGTAATATTCATCAATAAACATCCATTTTAATTAAACATATTTCAATGAATTAATATTCTTATTTAGGGAGGAATAGATTGCAGTAAAAGGAGAGGGCTTCTAGTGCACTCTAATGAATTTTTAAAGCTGTCATTTCAATCTGATATGCTGGAAATGTAATGATTACAAATCATATCTGTTGGGCTAAGATTTCTGTTAAATAAAATTTGAACTCAAGCGTTTAGTTTAGATGACTGCAAATTTGCAGTCGGTGATTAATACACCACTAAAAAGGCAGGATTTTTTTAGACTCGTTTTCCCTTATGCAGAGGAAAAAAGGTCATGCCACAGAAGATAGCTGTATAAAACTGTATGCTTCCTTCTGTTTCTGTGAGTGGAAAAGAGAAGACAGCTGCACAGTGCAGCAACAGGATGGATCCCCAGTAGGGACTGCCAACCCTGAGCTGGCTTTTGGTTCAACATAGAAACACTTCTCTAACCCTGGAACGACCAACTTATACCATACCCCTACAATGATTTGACATCCTTTTTTGTTCTAAGGTAGGTCTTACTCCTGAGACTGTTGCTGTGAAGGACACAGCTCCCCTGAGAAGGGCTCTGTGTGCTGTACGTGGCAGAAGATTCACTATTGGGGAAAGAATGGGAACCTTGGATCTGAACTTCTAAGCACTTATTTAAAGTTTTTTAACAGCTGATACCTGCATTCAGTGTTTAACATTTTGAGCCTGATTTTGATATTGACTGCTTTGCATTTGGAAGACTCCAATTAATTTCTAGCTTGAGGAACAAGCTTATTAGCTGTCACACAACCTCAACTGCTGGCCTTTACCAGTAGTAGCGTGGGGTACACCTGGACACATGAGCTCGTGAGCAACAGTACTGGTGATTTGACAGTGGATACATCTCCTCCAGAAGCAGCAATTAACTGAATGTCTAGTCCTGGAGCCTGCACCAAGGGCTTAGTGGACTGTACTCTGTTCTGTACTGGGGCAAGAGCTGTCACATCCAGCCAAAACAGACAAAAAGTTGGTGTAGATAACCAGAAACAGTGCAACCATAGCCTCTGTGATAGTAACCAGTGGGTACATCATGCTTTGGAGATCCCATGGTAGTGAAGCCGCACACGGCTGTGTGCCTTTGCATCTATAGAGTGGTTGCACCTGGCTTTGCTGTAAGTCACTTTTGCTCCACCTTTGAGCTGTGTCTTGCATTCTTCAGACACAGAGAGGAATCTAGATAAAGCATAAAGTCAGAAACCTGATCCCTGGTTGTGATTGGAAGAAATCACATGGCCATGTGATGTGGCCAAAGTTTGTGCAGCACATCTTTCATAAATCCAACCTACAGCTGAATATTTTCTTTACTTTTTGTCTTAATTTTTTTTCCTGAAACAGCTGTGCACTGTAAAATATCAATGGCATGCCCTCCTTCATTCTCTCTTCCCCCCTCCAGATTCCAGTATTTGACTGGTAAACTAAATAGTAGCTCCACATAACATGCATGTGAGTATATAAAGTAATTTGGTCTCTCTTAAACTGAAATCCAATACACCACTAGGTTGTAGGCAGTTACCACTACTATCTAGCTTTGCTTTAAGTAGTCTTATGGCTGGGAAAGAGCTACTGCCAACTATCAATTTTGATTGAAGATGTGTTTAATTTTTCTTTTCTTTAGTGAGAAGAGCCAGGTAGGAACGAAGTGCTATTAAAAGTCACTGGCAGACTGATTAAAAAAAAAAAAATAAATAAAAAAAATAATTTTCCCCTTGTCTGGTAGAACTAACTCAGAATTTCAGACATTGCTGCTTGTAAAATTTGCTTTTAAAAAAGTCCTAAACTTCACATCATTTGATTTTCAGTAAAATCTTTAAGAAGTTGAAAGGAAGCCCTGTGGTGGGTACATCGCTTTTGAAAGGCATAAAACCACATCAGAATAGCTAGGAGAGTGTCTGCTAAAATTTGAAGTCAAAACAAAAAAGGAGAATCCTGTATGTAATATTGCTGGAAACTAAGAAATATAATTTACTATTTTTAGTAGTTTTATTCATAGGAGTGCCTAAGGACCAACAAGAACTGGAGTTTTAACAGATTAGGCACTGTTCAGATACACAATGAAGACAATCCTTGCCTTATGGAGCTTAAATGTAAATAAATAAGTCTGAAAAGCAATAAGGGAAAAAAGTGTACTGCAGGTATATACTGTGAAAAAAGATAGTTCTTTTATATGTTATAGCTTCTTTAAAAAATGTGATTTCTTTGTGTAAAAGTTCACAGATGATATTTTAATAATCCAGAGCAGTGTAAAACACTGGGTAAATATAATTTCCATTTCGTTTACAAATTTTGCTCTACAAATGACAGAGGGGCCTCAAAAGTCAAACAGTCCTTGTATCACGGCAGGATGAGCCATACTTGTGATACTCCGTAGGTTCTCAAAGACTGATGATGACAGAAATTCTGCCACATTTCCTAGGTAATGTGTAAAAACAGTATCTTGCATGACAGTTTAACCCATAACCAGAAATTCAGTGCTGCCAAACAGCCTTTGTCCCCAGAGAAACACAAAGTCACTAGCCCGAACCTCCCCTTTGGCAGGTGCTGTCTCACATTTAGTCAGCTTTGTTCTCAGTTGCCTCCTCTGCCAGAAAGGCAAAGGACATGAGACCTTTGCCTGCAGCTCCCACAGACAGATTTGCACTATACAGCTCTGCAGATCTGTACTATAGTCATCCCCTTGTCCCGGAAGAAATTGCATAAAGAGGTTCAAGAGGCCAAATTTTCCCTGGCTTTCCAAAACGCACTCCACAGCAAAAGTGGTGTTTTGACTGGACGTAAAACTGAGAATAAAAAGTTACCATTAGTCCTATAAGCCAATTTTTCTCAAATGATAAGCAATCTTGTGAAAGAAATTAGCTGCAGGTTTGGGGTCTGTTTAGATCATACAGTATAAATAATTAGACTTTAAACAGAGACATGTTCCATGTGCCTGCAGTCAATTTCTTTTTTAAAAGTTTGGTTTGCTGTAGTAGCCATAATTGGATTTCTTTCAAGTAATTTTAGGACAAATGGACTCAAATCTTAAAATGACATGTTACAGTCTTAAAAGCAATTGAAAATTAAAGAGGAAAAGGAACTAGAAGTTATATATGATCAATATTGGTGGAATAATTCCTTAACTACTCTTTCCATGATATCATATTTGTTTAAAATAAGAATTTGATCCTTAAGTGTGGTTGTATGTAAAATGAGTTGTTTCTGAAAAGTAAAATACCTAACGGGCATTTATCTTCCCCTTTGTTCCCCTTTCCAATCCATGTACATTTTTAAACCACCTCATATTTTGTCTTCACTATTTTTTCTTTATTTCCTCCTTGAGGCAGAAAAATGCCCTCTGTTGCTGCTGTCATCTTTGCCAGACTGACTTGTGGGTTTCTTTAAATGAATTTGCCATGGCAGATAGAAGGGAACAAGCAGCAACGCTTGCTACCAGCAGTGTTTATCTTCTACCAGATTTTCACTGGAGATGTGTTTTTTTTTCTGACATCTTACTGATCTGGAGACATGAACAGCAACGTATTTTGTCTTGAAAAGGTTTGCAGACAAAGAGTTTGGGGAAGAAGCTCTCTTGTAACCAGAGCTACAACCCTGAGTTAGGGAAGAGGGCTTTGCAGTCCAAAGCTGCTCGTACTGCTCGATTGCAAGGGATGGTTCTTCCTGACCTCAGCTGAGTGTTGCCTTGAATCACGAGGATACAGAGTCTCTCTGGCAACACTTTTTGCAAGGTGGAGAATACTGTTAGGAAATAGGAACTGATTCTACTCATGTAGGCCGCTGAGCCATGGATTTTCTGATATGCTTAATTTCACAAATTATTTGATTCCCTTGAGTTTATTTGAGATTTTTAATTAAAATTCCCTGCATTGGTACTCTGTTTTTACTGGGTTTGATAAAGATTCCTTTGGACTTGATTTTTGTTTAAACTAGGGTCCCTTTGCATCCATCAAATAGTGTAGAAGAATTGTGAAGTGGGTGTAAATGACATCATTTGAACAACGTAAAGGAAGCTTTAGGGAACATGAGAATGTATTCTAGTTTTCTGGAATTTCATCTCTGAGAGTCCGGACTGAAGACAAGATGGTGAAATAGGGGAATTTCTGCATTTTATTTCAAGAAATTATTTTCAGTTATGAATACCTTGTCAAGAGATCTGGCAAACACTGCTTTCAGAATTTTGCCATGACTTCCTTTTCACTCTGGAGACTTCCTTCTCTGAGAAGGAAGCTATGGAAAAAGAAAAAAATAAGAAATTTTCTGATGGCTAAAAAAGGCTTCAAGCATGCAAGCCTTCTTCCTAAAGCTATGCAGCCAAGAGTACATGGTTGCTGAGGCCAAAAGGTGAGCAAACAAGGGGGAGCATGGAACTACAGCCAACCTATTACAGCACAGCTGGGCGTTGTAGCTTGGATTCTAGTCCATGCTCAAATGTAGCTTAAGATTTATCATTTCACTGGATAAACCATAAAAGGCAGAACTGTCTTCTTTCCCCGTGGATATAGTTCCTTTTCCTCAAGTCTTGTATGCAAATTGTGAACGCATTGAGTCATTGAACCATTGAGTAATTCAGATAGGAAGGGACCATAGGACCCTAGTCCAACCTCCTGGTCCAGTAAAGGACAGCTATGAAAGCACACCATGTTGCTCAGGGCTTTCCCTAGCTGAGTCTTGAAAACCTCCCAGGATGGATACTGTATAACTTCTCTTGGCAAACACTTCCACTGCGTCCTAATGCTGAAAAAGGTTTTCTTCATCTACAGCCTGTATTTCTCTTGATTCCATCTATGCCTTTTGTTTCTCATCTTTCAGTCATGTGCCACTGAAGAGCCTGGCTCCATCTTCCCAGTAATCTCCTCATAGTCCCTGCCAAGCTGCTGTGATGTCCCATTCAAAGCCATCTCTGCTACAGACCAAACAAGCCGAGTTCCCTCAGCCTCTCCTCACTGGCCAAGTGCTCCAGCCCACAGCCATCTTGGCAGACCTCTGATGAACTTGCTTTAGGTTATTCAAAGTCTTTCTTGTACTGGGAGTCCTAAAACTGGAGGCAGTATTTCAATGTGATCTAGCAAGTGCCAAGTAATGGGGGACAATAATACACTGACTTCCCTCCTATATTAATAGAGTCTGGGTTGCTGTTGATTTTCTTTGCTGCCAGAGGATAACCCTGGCTCATGTTCAGCTGACTGTCTACCAGCATCCCCTAGGCCTATTTCAGAACAGCTGCTGCCCAACCTGGCATGAACATTTCCCTCCAGCCTGGATCAGTGCAAGGGGTTATCCCATCTAGTGCAGGACTTGGCATTTATCCTTGCTGAATTTCATGAGATTCCTGTCAGTCCATAACTCCAGCATGTCAAGGTCTTTACGGATAGGAGCCCTCCCTTCCAGCATTTAACTGTACCCCCAACCTGGTCTCATCTGCAAATCTGTTGAGCAACCATCATTCTGTCAGCTCCTTTAGATCATTAGGGACATTAAACAATACAGGTTCTACGAGCGAACCTCATGATATTCCACTTGTTACTCATGGACTCTGCGTAGAGCATAATCACTGCCCTCTGGGCCTGACTATCCAATCTACCTGCTTGCCTGCTCATCCAGACTGAAGTGTGCAAACCTGCCTAAAAGGACATTGTAAGAGTCGGTGTCAAAAACCCTGATGCAGTCTATTAAGCTTTTTAAGCCCTGCTAAAATCTTGACATGCATGGCTCTCCCGTCATGCACAAATCCAGTCATTTTACCATAGAAACACATTCAGGTTGGTAAGGCGTGATTTACTCTTTGTAAATCTGTGCTGGCTTTTTCCAGTCACCTCCTTCATATGTCTAGAAATGTGTTCCAAGAGGACTTGCTCCAGAATTTTCCCAGGAAAACCGAAGTGAGGCTGTCCCTCCTGTAGTTTCCCAGATCATCTTGTTGGCCTTTTCTGAAGATGAGTGCTATATTTGTCTTTTTTTCAGTTGTTGGAGACCTCCTTTGATCTCTATGAATTTCCAAAGCTGGTAGAAAGCAGCCTTTTAAGGACATCAGTCAGCCCTCTCAGCTTTTTCTGATGTAGCCCATCTGGTCCCATGGACTTGTATGAGCTGGGTTCTCACAAGTAATACCTGTCACGATTTTCATATGCTGCTGGTACTTATCCTCCTTGCAGAGAGGCCTGGGAGACCTAGTTGGTGAAGAACAAGGGAAAGAAGGCACTGAGTACCAAAACCATAGCTGTGTCTGTTGCCACTAAATCACCTACCCTATTCAATAACAGACCCAAATTTTCATTGTTCAGCTCCATGGATCTTTTGTGTCTAAATCTGTATTCAGGAGGATACTGTAGATAAGTAGATCCTTTCCTTTACTGAACTTCTTACTGAGATCCAAGGAGTAAACAAAAATTTATTTTTCATTCAACTTTGTTTAGATGAACCTCCTACAGCTCATGGCCATGCAGTCTAGCAGAAGAGAGGGGTTGAATAAACTTTATATAAGAAAAACTAGCACTTTTGTTCCCATGAGGAAGTCTTGAAATTATCTTTACGTAAGCTCCTCTCATGTTTTTAGATTTTCTTGTCATTAATCCAATTTTCTAGATTGAGGAGCAGTTTTGTTTTGCCTTTTTTTCCCCACTTTGAACAGTGGCCTAAGAGTTGAGAATGCACACAGGTTGTGCACAGGGGAAAAAGAATACCTGAAAATACTTAGTAAATTTTAAATAAATATTTTTGTGATAGGGGTCAAGGAAACGTCTAGTCTTTGTGTCTGAGGTATAGCTCATAGAAAGAGACTTCTTTTCCTAATAGAGGTTTTCAGAGGATCTTGTTCTTCTATTATGCTTTCTCTGCCTCATAAGAAAAAATAAAAACCAACAAAACAAACCAGCTTGTAGAGTATCACTTTCATATACAGAACATAAATGTTACAGAAAAAAACCAGATAAATATTTTCAATTGCAGCTAATATAATTTCTCTGATGGAAAATAAATCTCAAGTATATACACAGAACACCTACAACAATATGTTCAGACAATTAAAGAAAATGAACAGTACTTCCAAAACTAAATATTCCAAACACACGTCATTTCAGCTCCTAGCTAAGAGTTGATCATCATTTGGGACTTTGTCTTCCTCCCTAAACTGCTAGCGAGAAGCAAATTCTTAACATTACTGACCTAATGGGGCAATGTGTGCTTGCAACCTGCAACAGCTTAATCAATACCACTCCTGTGTTCAGTCAGTGACAGCTATTTTTGAACTGGGCTGCTAGTCACAGGTGTAAGAATTTTTGACAGATTTCAGACCATAATGCACTTAGATAATCATGGTCAGGGGAAATATTGTTTTGTTGTTGTTAACAAACCCAAGAATTTTAATTCAAAAACTCTGACAGGGAGGAGGAGCAAAAGTGGCGTAAAAAAATAATGTTCTTTTCCCTCTCTGGCCAAGTACAGCCTCTGTTCTCTGATAATGGTAAAAGCTTGTTGCTTTAGAAGGCTGTATCTCTGCTCCCCAATAATAACCTTGCTAATTGTGTAGTGTTGTATATAGCGGAAAGATTTTTCCTGACCCCGCAGGGAACTGGTGCTGTGAAGCATGAGATTTGATTAGCCTTATTATCTTAGCTTGCCCAGTTACCAATGTTGTAAGCTGCCATGAAATTATCCACCCCTTTTAAAAATAAAGCCATACTATTTGTCTTGATTATCTCCTCCTATGGCATAGAATTCCACAGGCAAACAGGCCTCAGTGATGAAAATAGCATAGGAATTAGATGTATAGCCTTTTAACTCTGTAGGTACTGTCTCCTTTTATTCTTTTATGTTGCCTTTCCATGCAAATCAACATTCTCCTAATTATTGCAGGTTTGAACACGCTCCCGCCCCCCCCCAAAAAGAAAATTGTTTTTATTTTGTCTTCAATATTTGTGAGTGTCCATGTGATCTTCTAATGAGTTCCTCTGGTACAGTTTGGAAAATCATGCAATTTCTTATAGATTTTACTGACTTTGATCTTTTTTTAAATCTTGAATAACTTTTTGCATTATTCCATGCCTATGTCTATACATGGAATTATACTACATTAAAAAAAAAACAAAACCAAACAAAACCAAACAAACCACTATCTCATCTCTTCAGCACAAAGAAATCTCACTGTTTTGATGGCGATGATCTTAGATGGTATGCCAGTGGCTACATACACAAGTTATCATTGTAAGATTCCCAAATGGTGATAAGCACAGCAAAGAAGCCGATACTTTGTCTGTAATTTATCAGATGATAACAACAGCATATTTTAGGGGTTATCAAATAAAGAAGCAGTTTAGAGTTTCAGCTGTCAGAATACTGACCATAACTGATTACAGAAGTTAGGCATTTGTAAACTAAAGTACTCAGAATGCTGGACTTGCAGAGTATGCCAGCAATCAGCTTAAAACTTCATTTAAAAAAGTGTACTGTCTCAAAGTCCTTCACTCGAAGTGCTCATCATCAGTTCCCCCTAACAATTAAACATAAAAATGGAAAGAGTACATCTGTTCATTTTGTCATTAAATCAGACATCAGAACAGTGACAGAGAATTCAGAATTCAGGTGCAGAATTCTGCAGAGCATAAGACAAAGGAAAAATTGGCATAGTTGACACCCTCCAGTAATTCATTCCTCCAGTAATAAGCAAAGGTAGCAGTGCAGGTGGTGATTACAGGTTTTGTTTTCCATTTGTACACCCAGAATTGTGAAGGGGACTGAAAACCGCATCATCTTCCTTTGCACATTTGTACGCTGGAGTGTCTGCTCCTTTAACACCTCTCCATCAGGGTACCAGCCCTAACAAAACCAAAGACCAGAGAAAGACATCTGCCATGTCACTTGTAGCACCAGCAGAGAAGTAGCACATTAGTAACCTTACCCTCTCAGTTTTACAGAGAGGAGCATCAGACTTCATAGTAAAATAAACTCTTTGCTTGAGTGAGATCTGTATCATCAAAGGCAGAGTTCAAAGATCTGCAGAGTCATAAACTCCAGTTCAAGTGAGTGCTAATCGATCAGCCCACAAGTATGAGGGCCAGGGCTGAGCTACCACTCAGTCTTTACGCTCCCTGAATCCTGTGGCTAGACAGAGACTGAGATAATCCCTGGCATAAAGCAACTCAGCTTTGGCACTACTCTGGCTTATGCCTGGCTGACCAAAATCACTAGCCAGAAATTGCTAGAGCATAAGTCAGCACTGGCCAGGTCCCCGTCTTCTCTGCCCTAAACCGGGAACAGGGTGAGGCTTGGCTGAAGTGCAGTAATTGTCTGTTGAATGGATAAGAGAGATTTACGGTCGTTTTGTAACTGCAGGAATGATGGAAAGCTACCAGACTGAACTGCACCACCAGGGTCCTACTGACCATCCTTGGACGGGGCATTTCTGCTAAGAGCGGGCTGTGAAAGTAAGTAGTAAAACCCCCCAAAGGATATGATAATTCCTGCCAGACAATAAACATCAATTTCTAAATTCTTCTCTTAAAACAGTATCTCTGTTTTTTCCTTGACCCTAATGGGTCAAACAGATTAAATAGCAGGCAAAAAAATGGTGTGTGAGCATTTGGAAGGTATACCCTAAAGGGCTTTAATAGCCAAATAGCAGCTGTGGAGGCAAGAATGAAAGACATTCAAAAGGCTGAGGAGAAGTCTAAGTACTTTGTGTTTAGATGCTTCTGTTACAGCCATAAATGGGGTCTCATGTTTCACAGGTTCGGATTCAAGCTTTGAGTTGAACTGTAATAAGGAACCTCTAAGTTTCGCAGCAAAGCAGTTTTCTTTCATTGGCCACAAAGGTAAAGTCAGGATATTGTGAAAAATGCTAGCATAAGTTGTGACAACCTCTTCTCCCTAGTAGAATAATGTTCATCCTCCTCAAATGCAGAGAATGTAAAAGAAGCCAAAAAGATGTGGAGCTGTGAGATACATGATGAGATGACAGTTATATATTTTGTGGTTCTGGTTCAAAATATTTTCCATTAGAAAGTCACAAAAAATAAATGAGGGTCAAAGGGGAGAGAAAGATCTAGAGTTATTTTTCAGGGAGTGAGGATTTTCTACACCTGTCTGGTTTTTTCACTGTAGTTGCAGGTGTTCAAACACTGGAAGGGTGGTAGGTCATTACTTAGCTTAGAATCCCTCACGACGTGTTAAGTTTCCTTTCAGTTTAATAAAGAAAAGATAACTGCTTGTGAAGCAAATTACCAAAAATATGTTCAATTTGGACTTTTTTACTGAGAAATCACAGGAGGGCTGTAAGCTCTTTGGAACCAGGGATGCATAATTTTGTGTGCTTGTGAAGCTCTCAGCACAGGGTAGCTGCTGTAATTTAAAGAGTAAGTAAAAATAATTCCTAAAGGAATTTTACATGCTGGTTGCATAAGATGATGACAGCAAGATCTTATTTACTTGATGCATCTTTATTGGTCAATCTGAAAGAGGGTTTTTTTACCTGCTGGCTGCAGTTCCACAATTTCTTTAATTATGCCCATCATATATATGCAGCTTATTTTGGTGTCCTTGGTCGCATAAAAATCAGTTTATTTGTTATCTGGTAGGTAAAACGTAACCTGAATCTGTTAAAATGAAAACCAGTACAGAGTGAAATTTCTGTTCATACTCTAACCCCACATAGTTCTGGCTTTCCCTTCTCTCCAGTGGCTCCCAAAGCAAAAGCTGGTGTGAATTGCAGTCAGCTTATTATTAAGAGTTACCATATGTCACACCAGGCTAGTGCATATTCTTAAAACAGCATAAATAACTAGTTCACAGTCGAAATGTACACTTGGATTTAAAAACTTTCAGAAAGCTGGTAAGAGAAGGAGAAAGTCAATGAAAACAAGCAAAGGAATATTGTTTTGGACACGAACATTTTATTTTGTGGAGTGAATTTTACCCTCAGATACAGGATCAAGCTTTAGTGAGAATTGTGTATGCAAGATTAACTTAATGTTTGCGACTCAAATTTCAGTAAGTCCCAGAGTATCCAAGGGTGAGAGTTTCCGTAAAATCAGCCAGAAACAAAAACTGAAAACTAGTCTACAAACAAAATGTTTCAAGTCAGCGGGTATGAGAAGTGCGGGGAAATAATTTTTTTCAGTGTTGTTTCTCCCTCAGTGGCCTTGCATGGTGCGCCAGGAGAATTTTCCCTC
This sequence comes from Merops nubicus, assembly GCF_000691845.1. Taxonomy (NCBI): domain Eukaryota; kingdom Metazoa; phylum Chordata; class Aves; order Coraciiformes; family Meropidae; genus Merops; species Merops nubicus. Next base: position 19,623 of record NW_008595542.1, read on the forward strand.
TCCCTTCCCCTTCGGAAGATCTGACTTAGCCTCCGGCCAGCGGTGCCGACGCGGGCCGCGGAGAGCGGGAATCGTCCCGAGCCCGGCTCGGCGCCGGGAGGACGCGCACCCGCGCAGCGATC